>NC_057799.1:209128831-209428831 GCF_018294505.1 Triticum aestivum
ACCCCATCGCCGCCGGATCCGGCCTCCCCGGCCCCGTCCCCGACTTCTCTGGCTACCGTCGTCTCGTCTCGGGTGAACTTCGGTCAGATCCGCCGCCGCCTCGTTTTGCGTGCCGGTTCAACCCTCAGATCCGCGAGGTGAAATTTCCTCCAAGTCCCCGGATCTGTAATATTATGTGGCTCTGTTCATCGCATCATATCTCCTTGCATACTGCTCCGTTTCATGCCCATGATATGTCCAAATGTTCACCACGAGATGCTCTCCATTTTGTTCCATTGTGCCATGTTTTTTTGAGTTCATCTTGATGCCCAAATCTCTGATGCAAGAGTGCTATATGATGTTTACTGCTGTTACTTATCAGAACTTGATGTTATGTCATTTTTTCTGCATTTGATGTGTGCATCTTTTGGGCATGAGCTCTACATGTGTTTTGATCTATGTCATGCCATCTTTACAGAGGTGTATGTCATGTATTTTTGTGATCTATGTGGTGACTAGCACAAGCATGCAAACTAGGCTTCGTGATGTTTCTGTTTTCAGGGACTTAGGATAGTCCTTTACCTGCTGTTATTTTTAGGCCTTATAAACTAGATGCTACAGTGAGATCCATGCTTATTTTGAGATACTTCAGTAAGGGTGTTCTGAACATACGGTTATGCTCTCGCCATCCATGCCACTGTTTGCAATTATGGAGTGCCCTAGCATGTCTCAATCTTGCTCTACTTTTGCTATAAAATGTTCCTGGCAGAATGTTAACTTGCTATTCAATTTTGCCAAGGTTGTTGTAGTTGATTCATACATTCTATGAACTTGCTCTAGCCATGGATAGCTTCATGAAGATGTCTTCTTGCTGTTGGTATGATTGTTTTGTCATCAATTACCTTGTGATGAGTGAATCGAGCTCACAAAGATGCCTTCATAATGATGTTAATGCCATGCTCTGTTTTCTGCTGTCTGAATCTGTTAACGGAACTTGCTATGTTTACACGGGTGCCATCATATCTTCTGTGCCTTTTTAGCTCATGATCAGTAAGGTTCTTTTGTTCTATGCATTTATTAGATTCATGCCATGCCTTGTTTTGCTATGATAAGTTCCTGTAGCATGCTGATTGCTTTCTCTGAACATTGCTACCTGATGCTGTTTAAACCTGTGAAGCCGAGTCTGTGAAGCTGATATCTTTTGCACTTTTGCCATGCTTGTTTGAACCTGTTATATTGTGATCTAGCCGTAGCTCAGTGTTCATCTTTTGTCAAGCCTCTCTTGTAGATCACTTCCATATGCTTTGTTGCTATGTTGGGGTGCTGTAGCATAGTTACTTGATGTATTGTAAGTGCTATCATGCTGTTAATCGCAGAATTGTGTCATTCTTGTTTTGCTTGCCATTTGCAAACCGTGTATCCGTTTCCGGTGATCTTTATATCGATTTCGACCGAAATCATCTCATCTTTCCAGCGGCATACTTGGTTTGCAAAGTTGATGCCTTGTTCATCTTTTCCCTTCCGGAGCACGCATATGCATTGCATATCACATCTCGCATATCATGCCATGTATTGCATCATGTTGCTTGTGCATTCCCGTGATTGATTGTTGGTCCTTTGCTTGTGTTCTTGCTTTGGGTAGAGCCGGGAGACGAGTATGCTTACGAGGAACCTGTTGAGAACGCTTACGTGGATCAAGCTTTCGACAACTCTGAGAACCTTGCAGGCAAGATGACCATACCCTCGAAATCACTTCTATCTTTGCTTGCTAGTTGTTCGCTCTATCGCTATGCTGCGCTACCTACCACTTGCTATATCATACCTCCCATGTTGCCATGTCAAGCCTCTAACCGTCGTTTCCTAGCAAACCGTTGTTTGGCTAAGTTACCGCTTTTGCTCAGCCCTTCTTATAGCGTTGCTAGTTGCAGGTGAAGTTGAAGTTGGTTCCATGTTGGAACATGGATATTTTGGCATATCACAATATCTCTTATTTAATTAATGCATCTATATATTTGGTAAAGGGTGGAAGGCTCGGCCTTATGCCTGGTGTTTTGTTCCACTCTTGCCGCCCTAGTTTCCGTCATACCGGTTTTATGTTCCTTGATTTTGCGTCCCTTACGCGGTTGGGTGATTTATGGGACCCCCTTGACAGTTCGCCTTGAATAAAACTCCTCCAGCAAGGCCCAACCTTGGTTTTACATTTGCCTACCTAAGCCTTTTTCCCTTGGGTTTTCGCGAGCCCGAGGGTCATCTTTATTTACCCCCCCGGGCCAGTGTTCCTTCGAGTGCTGGCCCAAACCGAGCGATGTCTGGCGCCCCCTGGGCAACCAGGGTCTATGCCAACCCGACGTCTGGCTCATCCGGTGTGCCCTGAGAACGAGATATGTGCAGCTCCTATCGGGATTTGTCGGCACATTCGGGCGGCTTTGCTGGTTTTGTTTTACCATTGTCGAAATGTCTTGTAAACCGGGATTCTGAGATTGACCGGGTCTTCCCGGGAGAAGGAATATCCTTCGTTCGCCGTGAGAGCTTATAATGGGCTAAGTTGGGACACCCCTGCAGGGTATTATCTTTCGAAAGCCGTGCCCGCGGTTATGAGGCAGATGGGAATTTGTTAATGTCCGGTTGTAGAGAACTTGACACTTGACTTAATTAAAATACATCAACCGCGTGTGTAGCCGTGATAGTCTCTTTTTGGCGGAGTCCGGGAAGTGAACACGGTTTGTGTTATGTATGAACGTAAGTAGTTTCAGGATCGCTTCTTGATCACTTCTAGCTTCTCGACCGATGTGTTGCTTCTATTCTCGCTCTCATTTGCGTGTGTTAGCCACCATATATGCTTAGTGCTTGCTGCAGCTCCACCTCATTACCCCATCCTTTCCAATAAGCTTAAATAGTCTTGATCTCGCGGGTGTGAGATTGCTGAGTCCTCGTGACTCACAGATTCTACCAAAACAGTTGCAGGTGCCGACGATACCTATGCAGATGACGCAACCGAGCTCAAGTGGGAGTTCGACGAGGAACGTGGTCGTTACAATGTTTCGTTTCCTGATGATCAGTAGTGGAGCCCAGTTGGGACGATCGGGGATCTAGCATTTGGGGTTATCTTATTTCCATTTGGATTTGACCGTAGACGGTCTATGTGTGGATTTTGGATGATGTATGATTTAATTTATGTACTGTGGGAAGTGGCGATTGTAAGCCAACTCTCTTTATCCCATTCTTGTTCATTACATGGGATTGTGTGAAGATGGCCCTTCTTGCGACAATACCTACAATGCGGTTATGCCTCTAAGTCGTGCCTCGACACGTGGGAGATATAGCCGCATCGTGGGTGTTACAAAGACGCGGCAGTGGAAGCCCGCGCGGAGAGGAGTACGAGGGTTCACTGGTTCGGCTGCGGTGTGAGGCTGCCGTTGCCGCAGGGTCTGGCCAGCGGTGGGAATAGTAGGGGGCGGTGAGGCCTCCGCGGCAACACAGCCGGCCACGGGAGGCAGGAGCATGCGGCACGACCAGCGCTGCTTTGGGCGACTGGAGCAAGAAGACCAGAGGTTGAAGAAGCACTACGGCCGTTGGATGGACATCGTACGGTCACTGGAACTAGAATCGTTCATATTGACTAAGTTGACAAAGCCCTCCAACCCCTTCAACTTAGTAGGCCCACAAGTCAGCCTCCCACCATGGTGGGTCCGAGCTAGCAGGGGGAGTATTCATTTTTCTGTGCGTAATAAGGAGGCACTTCCGGTGGGTCCGAGTTGACAGCGGGGGAACGTTTTTTCGCGAAATACGGTGGTCCGTCCGATGGGTCCCAGCAGTTAGGGGAAAACATTTTTTTCACGAAATACGGTGGCCCGTCCGGTGGGTCCCAGCAGTCAGGGGGGAAACGTTTTTTCCACGAAATACTGGTGGCCCGTCCGGTGGGTCCCTGTTGTCAGGTGGAGGAATAATTATTTTGCGTGTAATAAGGAGGCACTTCCTTGCGGCTGCCGTGGACCCAGCTGTCAGCCTCTCCACGTACAGTACTCTTCCGATGGAAGTCGGTCATTGACCACATTGACCACGCCGTGCCGAGAGCACCACGGCGGTGGACGACAGCGAGGCCTAGGAAGGGGACGACGCGGAGGCGGGGAAGACGTGGCAGCGGATGCCCACGCGGAGAGGAGTATGAGGGTTCACTGGTTCGGCTGCGGTGTGAGGCTGCCGTCGCCGCAGAATAACAGGGGGAGTGGGTGAGTGGAGGGATGGCCTGGCCAGCGGTGGGAGTAGTATGGGGACGGTGAGGCCTCCGTGGCAGCACAGCCGGCCACGGGAGGCAGGAGCATGCGGCACGACCGGCGCTGCTTTGGGCGGCTGGGGCAAGAAGACCAGAGGTTGAAGAAGCACTACGGCCGTTGGATGGACATCGTTGACCACGCCGCGCCGAGAGCACCAGGGCGGTGGACGACGGCGAGGCCTACGAAGGGAATGACATGGAGCCGGGGAAGACACGACAGTGGCTGCCCATGCGGTGGAGAGTATGAGGGTTGACTGGTTCGGCTGCCGTCGCCGGAAAATAACATGAGGTGTGGGTGAGTAGAGGGATAGACAGGCCAGGGATGCGAGTATGATGGGGCCGTGAGGCCTGCCCGGCAGCACTGCCGGCCACAGGAGGCGGGAGCAGGCGGTTCCGACGGTGCTGGTTTGGGCGGCTGGGGGAGGAAGATCAGAGACTGAAGAAGCACGATTGCCGTTAGATTGACATCTAACGGTCTGACGCTGGTAGAGTCGATTGTTGACTAAGTTTCTTTTTTGAGAAACCTTGTGTATGCATGCACTTAGTAGGCCCACAAGTCAGCCTCCAAATCTGTGGCAGACAACATAAAGCCCATTTGCTATTTTTTATAATTTGCAGCCCATTTGCTAATTCTTAAGTAATTTATTACAGCCCATTTTCTGCCCAGGACCACGGCCAAAAAGTTCAACCTTACTTTGCATATTTTGGTGGAGTCCGAATTGTTGTAATCCCGAAATGATAAACATTTTTTAAGAACTTATTGATTTGCCAAAAAATCGTTTTGTTTTTGTAAGCAAATAAGACGTGGGACAATGTTGGTTTAAGGGAAAACCAGTGGTAAAAAAATCAGCGCTGGGTGGGAAAAAACAACAAAAATAAGGATGTAAATATGAAAAGGGAATTATATGTGTTTTCAATATAATGATACGTGTATATGAACTAGTAAAACTATAGGTAGAGATTAGAAAACGGATGTAGGACATGCATTTCAAGAGGGAAATAGAACTGGGCTGTGTGTTTGATTCAGTAAAAAAACTGCCTGCGGATGTTGTAAGACAAAATATAACTAACGCTGGCGGGCCAGAGGCCAGTAGATACATGTTGGATCTTTGTGCCCCGTTGGCATGATGGGCTGGGCCTGTTAAAAACAAAACCAACCCTGGGCAGTCTACAGCCCAGTTGAAACTTGCCCGACCTGAAAAAACAATATACGTGCTCAATAAACGAGAGAATTCTGCAAGTACAGACTGATAACTGGGATGCAGCACGGATATTCTTTTTTATCGTGATAATAAGTGCATGCAATTGTTTCGAAAAAATTGGAGAACTGGGAATTCGAATGGCGGGTGCTTATGCTACCCATCAAATAAAAATCAGGTGCCTAAAAATTCATTTCGAAACAAATGATTCAGCTTTATATCCACGTCGACCCTCGGCATGATGGTTGGAAGCAAATGCAAGTTCATACCAAAAGATCGTTAACAACAATACCAACTTGCGTACGACAAGGTAGTACAACTACCAATACCAAACTAACTTATAATCTTTTTACTCCTGGCCCTAGTGTTCGTCTAGTAGAAAATCTTGCAGAGGACCAGCTCCCGCTCCTTCTCTTGCTCCAGGTCCCCGAGGTGGTACTGGTGCATCACCCAGTCGGTCCTCTGCTGGTCGAAGTTCTTGTTGGTGTGCAGCACCGGAACCTTTTTTGCTGCCCGTCTTGCCGGCCGTTGACCATCACCGGCAAGGTATTGCCGGTCTTGTGCCACATCGCGTGCATGACGCACTCCGACTGTATCTTGCGACCCATCCACGTGCCCCTTTTGAATGCCCTGGAATTGCGCTGGAAGAAATGCTTCCTTAGGCCACTCAGTGTGATACCAGTAGTATCGTGGAATACAGGTTTTAGTGTACCTAGTTGGCATTTTCATAACATCTTTGGCATGTTGCGGTCACTTGTTTCACTTTTTATTAACTGTCAAATTGTAATTGCTTCACCAGGTCTGCGTCTAAAAAGAAAAATAGAGCTATAAACAAAGGAATATGTTTGTGCAAGTAGACAGCCGATCGGTGTCTTACCTGGAAGTTTCTCAGGTTGGGTGTAGCATATGCCGTGCTAGCTATCGATGGTTGGTATGAACAAATCGATGAGAGACTGAAATCTCGCGCTGTCAGCACTCACTTTGGCCTCAAGGTGCTCGATCAGCTCCTGATCCATGGGATCGAACTTGACGCCAGCCGGCAGCACCGGCCAATCCTTCTTCGACTTGCATCGGTAATTCCAGTTATATGGTACTCAATGTATGATCAATCGACTGTTTTAAGTGAATGATGAAAGATTTCGACAGATAAGTGGTACTCCAAATCTGAAGTCCAGAATACCCGAACACGCCGCCGGGATTCTTGTGTCACCTCACGCGCAGCGTGTTGTCACGTCAATTCAATGTGTGGACATGATGAATAATTTGACCGACGTATACTAGTACTGCTACTGTACTACTTACTAGTCGTATTTAGTGTCACAATTTATACATAGGTTTAACTAACAAGTACGCACTTGAAGCCTAACTGATATATATATATATGGCTTCTGCACAGCATCTCCATCATCATTATCAGTACATCCTACGCAGGTGAGTTAGGATGCACTTGATCCTAGGAAGGTATCTATCCTTCAAACCTGAGGAGTGCTTCAAACTAACAACAGTACATAATATCCAACAAAAGAGGGTCGTGGTACAGCAGAAGAATACATGGCTCAGTCTGGATATCAGCATGAATCAAGTTGTGCATATTTGTTGTTGGCATGAACCACATCGCCGCATGTCGGGTTTGCAAAAGCCATCCATCGCATGGAAGCTTGATGCCTTTCACACATTGAAGATTATCTGGCAACAAGCTGTGTCGATGAATCTCTGGATATGGTGATTCATGAAACCCATGGTATCATGTGTAAACACAGCCCCCCCTCGCGAATGGAAGTTGCATAGCACAGTAATCATCACCGGTGATATGATCGATGATTGGTTGGATGATCGGATAATTGAGCCCAAGGAACAAGGAGTGGTTCCCGAGGCTGTAAACCCGCCTACAGTTGAATACGCCTGGCCCAACGGAGCTGGGATCTTTCTCGAACACGAAGCAGCCATAGCCATCAATATCACGAACGCCCCATGCATTGTACTGCATGCGGTTTGATGTAATGGTTTGGTCAACTTGGTACGTGCGAATGAGCATCAAATGACCGCCGTCAGCTGAACGAGCGATAAACCACCACCCATCGGCTGGTATGATTCCAGGTCCTGGAATCATGAAGGCCAGCGCATTTGCGTCTGCTGCAACAATTCACATTGGAGACCAAAAGGACAAAAATAAACAATCATGTTCAGAGTATGTCTGGAATTAAGATTATTATAACAGTGACACATATCATAGACAGAGAATTGCAATGCCATGGTCATAATCATACCCCAAGTTAAAAAAATAAGCCAATGGCTTTCATAGTCTAGCAATATGTCATGGTTCAAACATCATGTAACAATGAGAGGAAAACAGCTATGACAACGCCTACTCATATTCTACCATAGCACTTACTACTACTGTTCTCATATCAACTCTAAGCAATAACATGCGTTGTTATAAAAATCTTGTAAACGAGGGTAACATATAGCAATCATGATGTTATGCTCATAATATGTATTCTAACAATCATTAGATGCCAATTGTTCTCATATCAACTCTAACAATAACATGTGTGGTCATACTAGGAAATAAGAGGAACATATAGTAATGATGTGGTTATAGACATGCTATGCATTCTAAATTTGTAACAAATGAACAGGCAGTCGTATTCATAAGGTAAAGATGAGATGAGATAGAACAATTACGCGACGATTGATTCCACCAGTATAGGCAGCCAATCTGTGCGTCAACCGCGTAAACGATGCCATCGTGCACCATAGCATCAGACAGAAATGTTGCCTCAATAGGATTGATGATGAGCCATAACCATGTATGGCAACCGGATTCCAGATAGACTAATCCCATGTTGAACAAGGCAATGAGCTTGTAATCCATGTAGTCTTCTGATGGTGTGGGCACTTCGCAGATTACAACTTTCTGCAAATAGAGGTCGAGCCAAAAGCTTGACGCGTCTCGTGCGTAGTAGGCAGGAGTGTCCGGCGGGCCGCGAGGCTCGATGGCGGCGGTATCCAACGATGGAAGGGTGATCTCTCGCTGGGTGTAGATATCCACGAGACGCCACGGACTACCGGTGTGGTGGATGAGGACGATCCAATTGGCCTTCATGCCCGCCCAGTAGTGGCCGCGCATGCAGGACAGGTGGACAGGTAGTGGTAGCATGTCGAGGGGAACCACGGCAACCTCCGTAGGATCGTCAAGTCGGTGTCTGGGCCACCTGCAAGGATCGGGCATCAGCAAGCAGGGTGTCTTGAAAAGAGCCGGCCGGTTGCAGACGAGTAGACGGTACAAAGACACCGAGCATGCGGCCAGACGGACTGTGCTGAGTAGGTCCATACGACTACAGATCTGCTCCAAGAGAACATCGGGGAGGGAATTCCAATCGCGGCTCTGTGTGTCAGTCGGTTCTGCCATTGGGGTTTTCGGTGCCTGCGAGCCAGCGGGGAAGTGGATTCGGGCGGGCGAGCGAAGAAGCTTCTCCTCGTGTGGCCGAGCAGTGAGCGGGGGGATATGGTACGCGCGAGCTACCAAGGAAGATGGCGCGGGCGGGCGAGCAGTGAGCGAGGGTAAATGGTGTGCGGCCGACGATAGGGAAGAGAGGAGGAAGAAGAAGAGAGGAGGAAGAAGAAGAGAGGAGGAAGAAGAAGAGAGGAGGAAGAAGAGTGGAAGACGGGGAAGAAACTGCATTCAATCTCAATTCTACTAGTACTACTACCAGGATATACTGTCCTTCGGAGTGTAAATAGTTACACCGATGACATGTGGGTCTACCACAACAGGGCCCATATGTCAGTTAATGGAGGACAGAGGTGCGTAGGCGTATTTGCGGATGCGTGCTCTACTGGAAAACATGATGGCAGTACTGGGTAAGGCTGATTTAGTAACACCAACACGCTGGTTCAGCTTATTAATTCTGTGTCCCATCTGCTGCAGCGTGTATTGTCACTTCACTGCGAAGACTAGTTGAATAGTTCTCTCTGACCGAGATGGGGAATAATGGAACGCGAGGACTTCCTTTCTACAGTATCCCTATGCCTCTACGCTCACTTCACTCATTTTGCTCCGTACCTAGTCACTTGTTGAAATCTGTAGAAAGACAAATACTCCGTATTTGGGAACAGAGGGAGGCTTTTACTCCGTACTATTTGGGAACAGAGGGAGTATCACCATATGGAGGGAATAGAGGAAGCTTGAAATATGAACATGTCAATGGGAGGGAGTAAGCCCCATGCATGCATGCATGCATGCAACATGCAACACTCACACGTACACATGGATGCACGCAACACTCACGCACCCATGCGGCACACAGCACACGATGCAACACACACGCTCACGCTCAAGTGCTCAACCTACTCCCTACGTCCGTGACAGACTGTACATTTAGAGATTTACACATTGAGCAGGGCATAATTAACGCCCAAAAGTAGAAGACTTATGTGTGCATGTGACCATTGAGATAAGAAGATTAAATGAAGGCCGTTGCATGCTGTAATTAAGGATAGACATGTAGCCTATACCTACAGCACAAGTTGGTGCATTAGTCAATCAATATCGATTTAGATTAAAGGCTAAATGCATTGGAAGTGTAGATGTACATCATGTACTACACTCTTTGTTTTATAGCCGATGTACACTCTTTGTTGGAAGACCGAGGGAGGACACGTGCATGCACTCACATACATAGCCAGGGCGGTTCGCGCGCAAGGGTTGGACTCGTGTCGCGCCTGCGTAAAGTTTTGTTTAACTGATTTCTTTGCTTTGCCAACTGACAGGTGGGACCCAGAAACCAGGTGACAATTTAACCAGTCAACAAAGTGCCACATCGACTATGTGGCCGGTCAGTAGGGTGCAATACCGTGCTCTACGATGAGCTAGTGATCGTATAATCGCTGCAAAACTATATGTAGTGACCGTAAAGAGCGTATTGTTACATACGTTGACCGCCAGTGTATTTTTCTCATTTCAAATTAAGCCATATTAATCGGAAAGGACGCAGTATGGACTACTACTACTAGTACTAGTACTGCTTTGATGTGTCTCGTCAACTCGCCGAACGAGGGGAAGCTTGCTTACTACGCCTCTCCCTCACCCACGCGCGCGGTGGTTCGCAGGACGAGGAGAGGGTTTTAACTAGAGCGCCCTCTTCTGCTCCCTCTCCCTCTCCCTCTCCCTCGCCCTCGCGGTGGACGTGCAACAGTTCAATCGGTGTCAGATTGCCAGAAGCATATTGTACTATAGTATCATCATTGTTGGACCTTCCGAAGAGGCGAAGAGCCAAGTGCAAGGTTCACACGAGTACGAACTGTTGAACCTCCCGAAGAGGCAAAGAGCCAAGCGCAAGGTTTTATAGGAGTTGTCGTCCTAGTAGGAGTGTACTACAACTATAGCGAACGATGCTACTATATGATGCCGCCACGTCACGTATATCCAAAGCTGTGCTACCTTTTTTTTCTCAAAGAGCGTGTTGGAGCCCGTGCAACAACCACACAAGTTGCACGTACACATAACACATTTACTAGTAATAAATTGTAAAGGACAAATGCCAGTATGCCACACAAGTTCATCTCCAATTCATGTGATAAATTTGTGCACGACTAGTCTACATATATTCACAGCGCTACCGTTCACAATTACCGTACTCCACTTACACGTTATAGATGGGCTACATGTCCTCCTCCAGGTTCTAGTCCCAGGTGTTCTTCATGGATGGCACGATCCATAGCAGTGGGCAACGGGAATCATTGTCGCAGCTTTCTAGTCCGGTTCCACACGATGGAGACTCATCCAAGCTGAAGCGGCATAAATCAGGGATAGCGTGTCCCAGCATGACGTTCATCCGGCGGTGCGCACTGAAGACACAACCATGCTTCATGAATGGCAGGCCTTCTGTGTCGTGCATGGAAGGTGGCATCCGCTTCACAATGGGGTAGCTATCCCCGATGAAAAGCGAGTACTCTCCAAGAGTGTTCCTCGGCACCCACGTAGCATCACGGGGGTCGAACTCGGCGCCGTTCATCTGGTACACGCGGCATCCCAGATCTGGACACATGGTGACGTACATAGTCAAGGTCCATGCATAATAATGTTGTGCTCAAATATGGCGGTCAGTAATACTGTGCAGCAAATAGTACTACTCCGGTATATAGGAAGTAAAATAACCGGCTTATTATATATAGCCACTCTTGGCTACATGGATGAGATAGTAAGACATGGAAAAACAAAATTGGTGGTAGCTAGTGGGTTCAAGTCTTCAAGGGCCTAGCTAGCTATACGCGTCCTCCAAGGTAAAAAGTACTCCTACTAGTACTACAAAGTATACTACTAGTACAACAATGAAAGAGAAGGCGAGAGGGTTAAAAAATGGAATACCTGGGTAGATGGTGACGGTCCGATCGTGGTTGATTGTGTGACCATGTTGCACATCAGTGGTACCATGGGTAACGACTGCTAAGATAGTTGATCCCAATATGCCAAAGTCAGCTACAAGGTTCCAGGATCGGCGATCTTATTTTGATTGGGGGATGACTGGTCCCTGCAAAATAATGGAGTACCGTTAGGGATGCAAATGATGGTTTGTGCATTCTGTTTGTAATCTCCCATACCGTAGGATGGCAACCAGATGAAACAAGTCCCCTGGCTTGTCACCGCGAAGATGCGGCCTAGATGGCGCACGGCGTCTTCGAACGTGTAGGGGTACAAATCTGCCGCCGCCAACATGCGCCAGCCTCTGCCGTTACTGCCTCTTGCATTGATGGCAATCCTTATGTCGAACACCGCGATGAGATAGTAATCGTCGTAGCCGCCTCACTTTGTCGGCGGGTCCGCAATTGTTATCTTCTTCAATCTCATTTAGGCATCATCATACGTATTCAAGCCCAGCCAGTCCGGAAGGCCGATCCCAATGTTGGAGAAGGGGTCTACCGGAACGGCCGCACTGCTGTGGATGTTGTGCAAAATGATGGTGGTATCCGGCCGGAGGTATGCAAGCCAATCTTTGTTGGCACCGACCCAGACCTATATATAAGATGGTGGGCAGCGGAGAAATTACGGGATGGAAATGGAATAACTAAGTACTACATGATAAAACTCCATTATTGACCTGCTCATCAGACAAAATCCGACTACCTCTCAACGTCGGCAAATCTAGCGGAGTCAACGTGCAACCATGGACAGGGAGCGGTGGACTGTTCGAAGGATTGTCCCATAGAAGAACCTTCTCCTCGAGGACGCATGGAAGACCAACAAGCATGGCCTTTTCCCAAGCCTGTTTAAGCAGCGTCTTGAAAAAGTTGGTGCAGGAAGCACCGAGTCTTGCGGCGGTGAGGACGTCGGAGTGGCATGCGATTTCTCCCAGAGGATCATCGTCCAAGGTCTCCCAGCCCCGACAAGGAGGAGAACCGCCTGGCGAATCCATGGGTGCAGCGACGAACTGCCTTCTCTTCGGGGGGAGGGGAACTGGCGAGGAGGAGATAAGAGCGTAGTAACCGCAGGGCCTCGTCCCTTCCAACTGTAGATCGTTCCTCAGCGAAGGGGTGAGGCTATTATTTACTACTAGTACTAGCATTATGGAACGTTATGGGATTGCATTATACTGTAAATAATAGCACTAGTAAGAAATTTTTGGCACTAGGTAGTAGTTTTTGGCGTGGATTAAGAAATTTTGGGTATGTTTTTGCCATTTTTTGTACACGCCAACTAGTGTCAAAAAACGTCTTACATTATGTGACGGAGGAGTACGTACTCGTACTGTAGCAGTACTAGTACTACTTTTCTCAACTAGTAGTGCGATGTACTGTACTTCTAGTCTAGTCTCGTATAGTGCACCAGTTTTGAACTCTTGAATCTCAGGGCCAAGGAGCTACAGTTGGAAGTGGAGGGTACTACTGTTCTCTAGAACCATCGCTGTACTATTAATGCAGGGGAAGTACGCTGGCGTAGTGGCCTAGTGGGTACTCTTGGTGCTCTATTCAGCCGCTCCTCTCACGTAGCTGGCCTACTCAGCCGCTCCTCTCACGCACACACTAGCAGCCTGTTTATCAGCGACGGTTACTGCGGGGGCAGAACATTTGAGTTATTTGATACAGCGAGACTAGGCTGTTCGCTTCCATTTGTGGAGGTGTAATGGATCTCGTCGAACTTTGTTAGTAGTTCCTTCTTTATGAATAAGATGAAGCAAAGCTTTTGCCTCCATTTCAAAAAAAAAACACGTCAAGAGGAATTTCTTTTATAGTAGAGCCGATAATGGAGTGACGTCCATGCGTGCAATGCCACAAGCTACAGAGTAGTAGTAGAGCACTTTACGTACAGAGCCATATTGCATAGTTCCCAATGCCCCGCCAGGCTTTTCCGGCTCCTCGGGCTTAATTGGGAGGCGCTAGTTTAAATATGCTACTAGCTGGAAGCTGCAAGCGAGGTGCGGCTAGGGCGAGCATGCGAGCCACGGGATGCTGGGAAGGAAAACCCGTTCACGTGGCTAGGCTGTCCAGTGTACCCAGATTGTGGGGCCGCATGTCCGTTTGACTTCAAAACTCAAACTACCCGTGTAAAATATTGGCTTGCAGCGAAGTGTAGTAGTACTATTTAAAAAAAAGCCGCCGTGCGTTCGGCCGGGATCGAACCCACAAAACGAGGTATACACTCCCGCGACCACTAGTAGTACTCGTTGGAGTACAACGCAACCTAGAATCGCCTTTTGTCGCTAGTAGTACGTACATTGTTCCTTACAAGAAACCCCTAATGGTTAATAGTATAGCCAGCTGCTGGCTATAAGCCAGTGCCATGTCATCTACAACCCATCTTATAGCCAACATGTACAATAATAGATCAAAAGAGTGTACTACATGTTTTTATTATGTGGCCCACTTCTCATTCTCACAAAGTGCCTAGGAGCACGTGCTAGAGCTGGCTCTTCACGAAAAGCCCGCTTACCTTCTCTCTCCTCTTCTCTTTCCTCCAACTAAGCAGAAATATACTAGTTTATTTCTTATAGCCCGCTGACTCAGCTCTATTGTACTTGCTCTAATAATGCAAGAAACCACTAAAATGCCAAGAAACTACTACCACTTGCATACGTGGCAGACTTAAGATAAGACTACCTTATCAACCATTGTACATGCTCTTACCAACAAAAATCCTTGAGTGACCTCCTACCTCCGGCCCGTCCACCTAGTCATCCTCG
Source organism: Triticum aestivum (assembly GCF_018294505.1). Classification (NCBI taxonomy): domain Eukaryota; kingdom Viridiplantae; phylum Streptophyta; class Magnoliopsida; order Poales; family Poaceae; genus Triticum; species Triticum aestivum. The sequence goes on from NC_057799.1 coordinate 209,143,462, forward strand.
GCCATGGGACGCAGCTACCGCCGCCGGCAGAAGGCGAGGTCAAAACCGCCGGCGGTGCGGAGCCCATGTTGCAGCAGCCCAGATGCCAGCTCCGTCCGGCGCTCGCGGCCGCTAGCTAGCCAAGATAGCTCCATCCAGCTGCTTGTCTGCAAGGTTTGCTAGCTAGATTGGCACGGCAGCGCGGTGGCTTGCTCGCGCGCGCCGCGCTAAGGCCAGCCATCTGGCTCGAGCGAAGGCCAGCGCGGCGGCTTGCTCGCTTGTGAGTCACGCTCGGGCCAGCCTGCCAACCCGTGCGGAGGCCAGCGCGGCGTCCGGCCCGTCCGGCGGAGCGGCGGCCAACTCGCTCATCACCGGCGCCACCGACGAACACGCATCAGTACTGTTTGAAGTAATGGTCAGGAAAAATAATGATTTGAGGGGGAATAACAGGATAGAAGGTCAGATGTGGGTCCCTCGTGTCAACGGTCAAACAAAATGTGTTGGTTTAAGCTGCCTCTCAGCACGGACGTGTGGGCCAACCCTGTCATAAATGGGTTTAAACGAACCTAATCGGTAGGAGTACTAGGTAGTTTTTGGCGTGGATTAAGAAATTTTGGGTATGTTTTTGCTATTTTTTGTACAATAGATTCTTCCTAGGGCTGGTTGAAAGTGGTAGTTTTTTGTTAAATACTCTACATATTGTAAGTAGGAGTGAAAGTTAAGCTTTGGAAGCCAATAAGCAAGGCTAGTTACATAGTGCATATGTGTACATGATTGAAAGTAAATATCAACCATGAGTGACTAATATCTTGATGGAAAACTCGAAACTATGGAATACTAGGAAAAAAAATGCATGGTTGGAAATACTAGCAATGTTCATGTCCGTTGCAACGAATCATAATTAGAATAATACTTATTCACAAACTTGGTACAAAACACTCTAATTTTGATATACATATGTCACTAGAGATATATTATGTTTCAATTAGAATATATTCCTTGGGCTGTTTTGGTGAGGTCAGGGAGGGATGTGGTTGGTTTTAAGATACTAATTATGGGTTTTTCTGCAAATTGGTAGACAAGTGGGATGTTGGTGAGAAAAGGCAACAACTTACCTCACAATCGTTAGATGTAGATCTAATGGTCATAAACGACGGATGGCAGACACACTAGCATCACCAACTAAGTCTTGTGTAGGAGTACTAGCAAGAACCGTGCATTGCACAGAACATCAAGATGCATTTTTTTATAAAACACTTGTTGTGATTGACCCTTGCGGGAGTAATCCCATGTGTAAAAACTAATGATATCTCAAGAAATATGAGATAAGGTGAAGAGGAGTGGGGTGTGGTGGTGGTTGGTGGTCGGACTGAGCGGAGGCATGGGGATTGACAACGCCGGCAGTGGCCACCAGGCCAGTTTGTTCCAGAGGCTTCCTTTCTTAATTGCTCAACAATGAGGTTTGTTGGAGATAAGGATGAACGAGGGAAGGCCTTGTCTGCAAATGTGGAGAGGGGTGCGGGTATCTTTTAGTTTAATTTCCATCCGTCAGATATAGATCGGACGGCCTATATTGCAAGATGGCACACGTACCATCATCACCAACTCGGTTTTTTATAAGAGAAGAAATATAACTATGGAGATACAAACGTATTATCGATACTTGCTTCCGTAAACTAGCATCTACATTCTATTCAATGCCTCGGCATGTGGGGCCTTAGCACAATGACTTCTCGACTGTGTAAAACAAAGATTTTCCCGTCGCCGACAAGGAGGGGGTGACGGCGGCACACTTTTTAGCTTGCTCTAGTCCTAGTAGTCATACTAGGTGGTCTAAGCTCGTGTAGATTTATTCTTTTTCACGTCTTGTGTTCGCCGTACTGCCACGACTGTTGATGAATAGACGGTAAGTTATTCACGGGGAAACCCTTGTTGAGCATGTTTGTGAGAGAGAGAGAGAGACAGTGTGCGTGTGTGATATGTTAGAGACTGAGGCAATGATAACAGATTCTTTGTGTCTATGTGTGTGGAGGATAGAGAGAGACATGTACATGGGGCTTTGTGTTGTGTAACATGGAGACACACATATATATACATAATTAGAGAGTGAGTGTGTGAGATACACATGCGGACATGAGGAGAGATGAGGATCCAGATAAATGGGTGTTTGTGCGTGTCTGTGTGTGTTTGTGCACGCGTTTGTGTGTGAGAGGGAGAGAGTGTATGTTGAGTAGAGAGACCACTGATGATGTAAACCTAGTATAAGGGAAGGGGGAATGGTGTGACATGTGTAGTAGCGAGATAGCACGGGTGCGGGCGGGGGGAGCAGACTATTTGGAATAGACATCGAGTGTGTGTGTGTGTGGGAGAGGGGTGTGAGAGCGAGAGAAAGAGAGAGCTAGCGACGGAGGGAGAGAGAGAGAGGAAGAGAGGGGGCGAGAGGGGTTGTTTGTGTCCATAAATGGCGTATAGATAGGGAGACAATGTTGATGTTGTCCGAAATTGGCCTACGAACGGAGACGCAAGGGAAGCGAGTCATCGTGTGTGTGATAGGGACTTCATGAGAGATCTAGAATAGATGGTGTAGAGAACAATGTGCGAAATCGAGAACGATTATACATTAGGGAGCTATGCAAAGAGTCACGACATATATGTATACAGGGAAGGAGCTGGGGCGGGTCCGCATGTGGGATAGATAGAAAGAGGAGAGTGGTGCACAAGGAGACAAAGTGTGCTTGTTTGTAGTGGGGGTGGTGTGTGAGGTGAGTGCGCGAGAACCACATGACTAGGGAGATAGACGTTCGGGGGCGACGTTTTGTGTGTATGGGAAATATACACTCTACATAGTGCGTGTGCTTGGGTAAGAGAGATAGTGGGAGACCTAGAGAGTGAGGGAAGAGATGTATGCATGCCTGAGAGACAAAGTGATAGAGACCTATGTTGGGGTCCGGACTTTACAAGAGAGAGGGGTGTTAATGTGCTCGTGTGTTGGTGTTTGGGGGAGAGAACGACTTCTCTATGTGTGTGTGTGTGTGTGTGTGTGTGGTGGGGGGGTTGACTTCAGATAAAGAGTGAGGTGTCTATATTTGAGGGACTTTAGCGTAATTGAGATATTGTGCACTCATGGTTGATCAATTTGTTTCACAGTTTGTACTATGAGATAACGATACTTTCGAACATGCGTGATATACCTTGATGTACCAGAATTACAAACCTAAGATTGGAATTTTGGAATTCGACTCCATCATTAGCTTTTGTAATACATTTAAATGGAGGTACATTTTTTAAGCCGGGATTTCGTGATTTCAAATTCATATATCAAACCTAGAGATATACACATACGGGCATGTTCAAACTTTATAATCATCCACTTTATTCATACACATACACATTTTTGCTTTTGTCATCATATTTAGGATAAACACATTTGGAATTTCATTTTAATTGGACCGTATGATGGTATTTTCTTGTAGTAGCTCATGATCCATATTTGAATTGAATGGACAATCTAAGTTTCGAGTTGGAGACATTGATTTTCAAAACATGCACATTTTTTTGCGTGCAAAACAAACAAATTGTCGGCCATGATATCATAGTCGGCCGTACGAGAGCAGAATACTTATAATTTTAGGCGCCAAAAGCTTTCAAACTTCCCGCTCACAAAGAAATATCACGCGCCCGAAAGTTTAGCCCTGCGATATTCCTGTTTTACCCCTGCCACATGAACGGAAAAGGGCTGCTTTGGTAACTCCATTGTTTTCCCCTCTTTGCCCCAACATTCTTCCCCAGAGCCCCTCCCCTTCCCCTCCCCGACCCCCAACCACGGCAAACCGCCGAATCTAGTCCTCCGCCGCAGCGGTGGACCTCACACCCCGCGGGATCTACCTTCCGCACCTTGGAACCCCCAACTGCCAACTCACCTCTTCACCGAAGCCGCTTCAGCGACTGGCTTGTCCACCGCTCCAGATCTTCTTGACCGCCATCATGGTCCACCGCACCGGATCTGCTTAACCGGCACCCTCGTCCACCACAGCGTAGGCCCTTCACTGACTCCCTCGTCCTCCCCTTCGCTGGCCCTTCATACAAGCCCTCGTCCGCCGCAACAGATCCGCCTCACCGAAAGCACTGTACAACGCGCCCGCCGAAGCCTTCGTCCACTGCACCGGACCCGCTCCACGGACGCCATATTCAACTCCACCGGCCCTGCTTTACCGACGCTGCAGCCTCATCAGGTTATTTCGATTTGTACTCCTTCGGTTTTTCTGTTCATCGTGCAACTATTCACTTACCACAGATGAGCTTTCTTGTATGTCGACAGGCGCCGCAACCGTAGCACCGGAGCCGCTTCAGCGATGGCGACAACTGGCCCAAACTCAACCGCAACACGAGCACCATCGACGATCCTTAGCTATCAAGTATGACAACGATATCCATACGCCGCCGAGAATCAGGTACTATTATCCAATGGCCGGCGCCTTCGTTCACTTTCCTAGCATAAGCACCGCACCTTTGAATTTCTTCAGGGCATCATTCAGTTTTTCATGAGACGCGTTATTCTGCTTGCACCTGTAGGGCCATACTTCTGGCAGTGAACATGTTACATGTGCTAAATTACATACCAGTGCACATATAGTTAATATGCTTTAGTTTTGTTATGATGCCACCTGTTGGTTCCATCAGACTACTTAATGTTCTCTATGCTTAATTACACATCAGCAAACTAGCATGTGGTTCCGCTGCTTTTTGTTCGTTTTACCCTACATTTTCTGATGCTAGCTATTACATCACTGCTCCGAGCCTCTGTTCATTACTTGTTTTTGTGTTCTTGATCTTCCCAAGTTGCATGACTAATTTGATGCTTCTATTAATTATGGAGCTGCCAACCCCATCAAGCAAAATATTTGTTCTTTTGGGGCTGGCACCTCGAACAAGCATAAAAATAGAGGGAAGCAGATATATTGTCGTGTATGCACACACCCTTCTTTCATTAGTTTAGATAAACCATTGATGATCAATTCGGACCAGTGCATGCGATTAAAATTAATTTTACCTAAATAGATGGTGCAGAATAAACTACAACAACTAGATTTGCAACCACGGGATGCTGACGATATCTTCAAAGAACATTGCAACAGCAGCTAGGCTTCACAGCAACATATGGTAAGCCAGGGTGTTTTAGTACATGTGAAATGTAATGCGAGTGGGCTGCTTTCTTGGCTTGTGCCCTCAACGTGTAATCCTACCGAATTAAAAATAGTTCAGTTGTCTGCTTTGCTATATTGCTTGATTCGAATGCTTATTTGTTGTTACGCTATACCTGAGTTGGCCAATATGTCAGCAGTGCCTGCTGTACTATCGTAAAGAAATGCATGCCTATTTCATTTGAGTCCTTAACTTTTCCTCTCAACTTCATCACAAGACTGTCTTCGTAGTTTATATGAGGCCACACTGTTAAGTGCTTTCTCAGATTATTTCAACTGCTTAGATGCCTTGGCAACTTAAATATAGTGGTTGTACACTCCCTTTCAACTAGGGATGTCAACTGGGTCCCATTTAATCCCGATTAAAGTCCACTAGTGGTATGATAGTTCAAAAGAGTTTTTGTTTTTTAAGGAAAATGAACTAGGGAGGTAGCAAAAACTAACTAGATGGGGCTGGCGGATGTCATTTATTTGCCACTTACATCCCTAGTTTCATCTTACCATTTTAATTTATTTTCGGCTGATGCTGATTCGAACCATTTAAATATAGTTTGCCATGCTCGGCAATAATTCGTCCGTCGTTTACCATGTAAGCTTACTGCCTGGATCATACGATTACTATCTCTTACTGATGTCCAGCAGAAACCTTTCAGGATGCCGTTCACACTAGGACACAATGTACAATCCCAGAATCTATTTGTGGAAGCAGTGCGCCATCCATGTTACCAGATGGTAGCAGTTCAGAGGCAACACCGCCGGAGAGCAGTCTGAGCACAGATATTATAGTGCTTGAGGCTCTACTAGAGGCAGAAAGAGATGGTGTGGCTGCCATGAATAAGGTAATCTTTATCTTGAGGCTGGAAATTAGGAATTAGCGGCACGCATTATGCAAGCAACCCAAGAATTGGAGGAAGTAAGAATGTTGCATTTGAAGACGGAGGAGGTCCTGCTATTTCTGCTATCTGAAGCCCAAGGTAATCCCGGTTCTTCTTTAGATACCAGTTGAAATTGTCATTAGATTATTGTACTTGCATGTTGTGTCATGTCTCTGAATGGATTATGTTGCAAGACCCCCTATGTTGTCCATGTGTTGTAATGATCCGAATTTTTTAGGCGAGGTAATCCTCAGTACTTGTACGATTGACATAAGGTGAATTGTTTTTCGTGTGAGCATATTGTATTGGATGAAATAACTGTTTGACTCAGAGTGTATCCAACCTACTGAATTCAAAGATCACGGCATTTCTAAATCATAATCATATATAAAGGTAGAATAAATCTTTGTTGTGGTTTTGAAGAAATAAATAACAAAACGTATAATTATCTGTGGGTATTCGTAATCGAATACAAATTGGATTTGAATTTAGTTTGCCAGGTCCCAGGGCAAACGTGAATGCTAATTCTCCCAAGTTTTGAACGAAGCGGCTAAACACCCACTATAATTTGTGGGCTGCCCGAAGCAAGTGTTTGCGAGATGGAAATTACTGTCTACCCCTGACACTTGACATCCTTATCGACCGGATTTACACTGCTGTCAATAGGGGTAGACAAGTAACTTCAATCAGACGTGACACGACGGCCTCTGAGCCCATTCAGACACGGTGGGCGCCAAACGTGGGCGGCAAAACACATTTCATTCAAGCTCGTCCGAAAGACATGTGTCTCTTCCTCCATTTCCCCATTCATACACGGTGGGCGGCAAAACAAACTCTCCTCGTCCGAAATCGATGTAGGCTAATATTTAAATAGGGGCAGATGTGTCACTTCCATCATACGTGACACAACCGCCCTACCTGTCAGGCCCGTTCATACACCGTGGGCGACAGCCGTGGGCGGCAAAACACCCTCTCCTCGCCCGAAATAGTTACCGGCAAATATTTGGGAGATGCGAGATTACCGTCCTATCCCCAAGCGACGCGATGTCCGATATTTTAAACGGGTGATAAGTTCGTAACTTTCCCCCATTTCAGAGAAGCGCGTCCCAAAGTTTGAGATCCCCCCTCCCCTCCCTTTCCCCATTCATACACCGTCGGCGGCACGACAACCTCCGCACTGCGGCCAGCCTCCTCCGTCCGCCACCCCATCCTCCACCTTGCCGGAGCCGCTACCCCTACCCCGTCGTCCATTGCAAGAGATGGACGTCTCTCATCCACGGTGCTGGACCAAGATCCTTTCATCGCCTCCTCTCGCTTCATCGGCGCCGTCATCCACCTTGCCGTTGCCGCTCCTACGACCGCCTCGTCCACGGCAACAGGATATATCCCCCGACCCGGCCGTCTGCCGTCTAAAGTCTTCTTCCCCGCCACCGACAGCCATCGCACCCGCAGCACCCTCAACGTATCAGCATAGGCCTACACGGCGTCGCAAGAGAGGTGGTACTCTTCCATATGTGCTTAAGTTATTGATCTCACCCGGAAAATAGATCGTAATTTGTTTACTGTACTTTTCTTGTCCGTACCAAATCATAGTAGCTAGTTGAAAGCAAACATTGGTTGCGAAGTAGCTTTGTCCGGTTTGCACCTTCAGATCCGCCATGGCACGGGCACTATACTCGTAAAGCTTATGGTTTCCCCCCTTTATATTCACTACCATCATCGTAGGTGCTTCGTGTCATGCTAGCACTGCTCCTCAAGACCTCAACCCAAAGCTTACGTGTTGAAATACGAATCTGATATGATGCTCATATCACTAAAACAGAGAACGTTTAATTGGTCACCTAATGTTCCTATATTCGTTTCGAAAAGCATGTGCGCCACCCACTGGTCCAGCTAGTTCCACTTTCCTGATTTTTATCTTGACGCTTAGGGTTTTCCCCTTTTATCTACTCTACTATGATCTGCGTAGGTGCTTTCTGTCGTACTAGCATTACTCCACCCTTCAAGCTAAACAACACAACACTCAGAATTCGAAAGCTTAGTTTTTCAAATATGATTGTGATATGATACTGATATTAGTTAACCGACACATTTAATTGGTTAGCTAAAGGTCCCACTTGAGTTTCCAAATGCATGTCGCGACATATAGAGAGACAACACAATTGCATTTCTTTGTCACTTGTTGACCGTAATTTCTTGTCCATACCAAACCTTAGTTGTTATTTCAAAGCAAACATCGGTTGCTAACTACCCTTTGCGCGGTTTGCAGCTTCAGATCTGCCATCCCACTACCACGGTCAACACTATACTCATCATGCTTATGTTTTCCCCAGTTTATGATGACCACAATTAGCCTCCGTGGTTCGTGTCGTAATAGCACTGCTCCACCCATCGAGCTAAACAAGCTTAGTTGTACAAATTCATATCTGATATTATTGCTGATATTAGTAAAACTGAGAGATGTTTAATTGGTTAGCTAAATGTTCCTACTTTAGTTTTGAAATGCATGTGAGCCACATATGGAGAGACCGGAAAGAATAGTATTTCTCTGTGCGCTCTGGTTCATCATGGGTGGCCATCCGACATTGTATTTAAAGACTTGTAATATCTTCAATATGCTTGCTCTTCTGCTTTTCTTTAAGATGATACTCTTCTCTTGCGGTCGACTGGTCAGGTCGAGTTGTTCTCCCTTAGTATATTTTGAATCTGTCAGGTCAGGTCGACTTGTTCTTCTTTACTATATGTTGAAGCTATCATCTGCGAAGTGTCATCACTTCTGGAGCTCTCATATTTTGAGTAGTACGCCACATTATATTAATGCACACAACAAATTACAACATGCATGGCAAGAAACCACCACATTTGGGGCTTCTCTTGCAGAAAACTACCTGGTCGCTAATCTTTTGCAAAAGCCACCGCACATTCGGTAATAGTTTTGCAGAGTGCACTGAACCTGTCATTTGGCGCGGTTGAGGGTGTTTCCGACAGGTGGGGCCAATTTTGGTGACGTGGCCTAACGGACGCGCGGACGGCGCCGTTTGGTCCAGATCGACGCGGTCTGGTCGCGCCGGACAGACCGACCGCCCGCACCTGACCAGACCAGACCTCTCCCTCCAGCTCTAAATCCATGGCGACGACGAAACCTGGCGGCGTGGACGGCGGCGGCGGAGTTGCTGCCGGTGGGGATGCTCCGAGCGGCAGTGCTGGAGATCCACCGGAGTACTGCGGGAGCTTCCATCCCTCGAGCGTGCTGCCTCTTCCCCAATCGCCCTCGCCGCCGAAGTCGTTGGAATACGCGACGGCTACTTCATTCGCCCAGGCGGTGAAGGCCAATCCGACGGGCAGCCACCATTTTGCCTCATCCTTCGGCGGTGTGGAGTAAGTCATCCTCCTCCTTCTTTGTCATTTCCCCGATTGGTATTCTAGGGTTAGGGTTCTATGGTTATTGTTCTTGGGTACGTGTAGTACGGTTAAGGTTCTAGGGTTAGGGTTCTAGCATTAGGGTTAGTGTTATATGACATCATCTCTGTTAACTGATTGTTGGTGTCACAGAAATTAATTTTAACATGAGTACTTTGACACAAATCCTCTGTGTCTGTTGTTTGATCAAATACTCTCTTTCACCAACTTTAGTATTGTAAATTGAATCAGAAATTTCTGTTGCCACCAATTTTAACTCTGTTAACTGAATTTTGTGAACACTGTTAACTGTTAACTGAATTTATTGAACACTGTACACTGTTAACTGAATTTTTTAACACTGTTAACTGGATTTTAACACTGTTAACTGAATTTCTGTTGCCACCAATGAGACCTCTTAACAATAATTTTAACATTGTTAGATGAATTACTTAACAGCAAAATTAAATGCATTCTATTTGAATTTGTAGCTTGGATGATGAAGAATGGGAAGTGAGGTTCCATTTCCTAGACAGAGATAACTTGGAAAGAACAATCTGTTTATCAGACATAACCTTCTGGAATCTCATTGCTCTAATAGAGGTAGAAGGCTATAGTTCAAGGGATTTTATGTATTATGTTAGAGATCCAGGAGCTGGGGTGTCAGGAATGGAAGAATTAATTGATGATGACAAGGTGGAAGAAATGTTGGATCACATAGCTAGTAAAGGAAAGAATGTTGTTAACATTACAGTTATGAGAAGTGATGCACCTAGACCAGTTGATTTGGACATTGGTCATGCTTATGAAGAGCAGGTTCCTTTGTCAGAGATAGGTGTACCAGTTGTCTATGAGGTAGACAATTCAGGAGTTCTTTTCCCCAGTCCAGTGAAACCCCAACCACAGCCAGTCCAAGTAATGAACACACAGGAGAGCTCTTGTTTGTTGAAGCAAAAGGGCCCAAGTGAACCTGAGTTTGCTTTGGACAATGGTAATGAGAGGCATGAGTATTTCATGGAGACAGACCAAGAGCAAGAGCACATTGAGCAGATGATGGAGCAGAAAAGAAATGAAGAAATTCAGAGGTACATGTGTAATAAGATACAAAGAGAGAAGTACAAGGCAGCAAAAAGAAAACTCCCACAGCTGCTTGCTGAGGAGTTCACTGATAGTGAAAGTGAGGATGAAGATCTAGAAGATGAGGACATATTGGCTAGGTTGGAGGCAATGAAGAGGCATAGGGATGATCCACTATATCACTTTGAAGGAGACACTGATGTAGAAGAGCTATATCGACCAGATGAGGAGGAGGAGGAGAATGAAGGCAGAGATGAAGAGGAAGGACAGGAGGAGCCACTAGATGAGGGCTTGAGAGGAGGAAGCAGTGTAGGAGGAAGCAGTGCAGGAGGTAGCAGCAGCACAGGAGGAAGTAAGAGGAGGGGGAAGGGGCCAACAACAAGATCCCATGCAAGTATGGATCAAATCATAGAGCAACACTGGGCACCTTCATCTGATGAGGAGAGCAACCCAGGTGACTTAAGTCAGGAAGAGAATGATTGGGCTCAGCTTCCAGCATTTAAGCTACCAAATGGTAGGAAGAGCAGGGCCAAAAAGAATAAAGTTAGGGTTTGGTATGATGAGAAGAGGGAAAACCCACAAGAACAATTTGTCAAGAAACTTTGTTTCCTAGATGTGCAGCAGTTCAGAAGGGCACTGCTTACATTTCACATCTCACAAAATAGGAACTACTCATTTCATAGGAGCTGCTCAGATAGAGTTATTGTAGTTTGCAGTACAGATGACCGTCCTTTTTTCATTGCTGCTTCCAAAATTGCACATGAGAAGACATTTTGCATAAAGAAAATGAACTTGTACCACAATTGTCCTGCTGTTGGAGAGAGCACCAAAGTGACTGCTAGGTGGTTGGCACATGACTATGAGCAATAGTTAAGGTCTGACATAAACACACCAGTCCAGGCAATATTGGACAATTTGAAGAAAAAACATGGAATTGAAGTGTCCATTCACATGGCCTACAGGGCAAGGAAAGCAGCTAAGGAAGTTGTCCAAGGAGATCAGAGGGCACAATACACTAGGATAAGGGATTACCTCCAAGCTGTGCTGGATACCAATCCTGGAAGTAGATGCATTGTTACAACAAAGCATTTAAAGACTCATCCTAGCATAAACCCTAGATTTCATGGCTTGTTCATGTGCCTCAATGCTTGCAAAGAGGGCTTCCTAAATGGTTGCAGACCCTTCATAGGTACTTGCATAATTATTTTCCCAACATTTTTCCCATTGCATTTGGTTATGTTTGGTACTAATGTGTTATGTTTGGTTTTAGGTGTTGATGGTTGCTTTGTTAAGTTGACAACAGGGCAACAAATATTGGCTGCAACTGGAAGAGATGGTAATAACAACATCTTTCCCATTGCATTTGCAATTGTTGACAAGGAAGACACTGCCAGCTGGTCCTGGTTTCTAACCCAGCTCAAGTATGCTCTTGGTGGTGAGTCAGGGAAGTATGGCAACTACACTATCATATCTGATAGACAAAAGGTACCTCACACATCATCATTCTTATATTTACTGAAGTTTTACCATGCTTAGTACTGTCAAATTGTTTGTTGTTATACTATATTTGAACACTAGTTATTTAAACAGGGCCTTCTTAAAGCCATAAACAATGTCTTCCCAAATTGCCCTCAAAGATTCTGCCTTAGACATATTTATCAGAACTTTCAAACAGCTGGCTTTAGAGGTGAAGACTTAAAGAAGTATATGGATCAGGCTAGTTATTCATATACTGAGCATGGTTTTGATCAAGCAATGGAAGGCATGAAAAGAGAGTGTGAGGCAGCTTGGAAATGGCTTAGAAAGATACCCAAGCATACATGGGCTAGACATGCCATGGACAAAAATTGTAAAACTGATTTGGTTGTTAACAATATTAGTGAACTTTTCAACAAAATGATACTTGATGTGAGAGGGAAACCAATTAAAACCATGGTTGATGGCATCAGAACTAAATTGCTAGTTAAGTTCAATGCAAACAGGACCAAGACTGAGACAGCCAAGTGGTAGATATGCCCAACATATGCTGAAAAGCTAGAAGAAGCAAAACACCATGCTAGATACTGTCAGTCCATCAAAGCAGGACCTGATCTATACCAGGTTAGCAGTGGAGAAAGCACATATGCAGTAAATCTACAAGTGCACACATGTGGGTGTAGCAAATGGGACATGACTGGTGTTCCTTGCAAGCATGGTGTTTCTACAATTAACAAGGCAAAACTTCATCCAGAAGATTTTGTTAGTGATTTCTTCAAGAAACCAATGTACCAAGCAGCCTACAATCCAATTGTGTATCCTATGCCTGACATAGAACCACCAGTTTTCAGAGACAAGCCAGGAAAGAAGCAGACTAACAGGAGAAGGAATCAGTTTGAGAAGCCAGCTCCCAAGGATACTTCAAGGATGGCAACAATAACCTGCAGCAATTGCAACTTGACAGGTCATAGGTACACTAGCTGCCACAAAAATCTGAAGCCAGCCCTAGCAATGAGAAGGAACCAACACCAGGTTAAATCTTGTGTATATATGTTGTCACTGCAGGTTAAATCTTGTGTATATTTAATACTATGTTCTAATCTGTCTATATGTTGTCACTGCAGGAAAACAGGAGAGTTGATGCACCAGCAGCAAGGGCAAGAGCTCCTGCTGCAACCAGTGCAACACCAAGGACAGCTCCATCAGCTCCAGCTGCAACTAGGGCTGCACCTAGAGCAGCTCCTTCTGCTCCTGCTCCAACAAGGCCAACTTCATCTTCTGCTGCTGCTTATAGGCCTAGTTCATCTTCTGCTACTGCTGCTAGGTCAAGGACAAAGAGAACATTCAAACCACCAAGAGTGTCAGGTACTGGAAGAGTGAGAAAGCCATCATACAAGATGTCTGAATGGTTCAATTGTTCTCAAGGCAGCAAGAAGTGATGTCATGTTGAAACATGTTTAATTCAGCCTGTTTTGGCTAGTTTGTGATGAAGAATATTAAGAATTTCATGTTGAAACCAGTTAGTTCAAGTCCAAGTGGTGGACTATGTAATGTACCTAATGGTTGTGATGCACTATGGTACTCTGGTTATGATGATATGATGATGAACTTATTAGTTATTATGTTTTCAAGAAGTTTTCATTCTGTTGTTGTGATGATGATCATAGTTTCATAGTTGATATGATGATGATCTTAGTTTTCATTTTGGGTGCCTCGGCGTTGACAAAACCCAAAATAGGTCCACTTGGGCATTTTGGGTGCCTCGGTGTCAACAAAACACAAAATGGGTCCACTTGGGCATTTTGGGTGCCTCGGGGTCGACAAAACCCAAAATGGGTCCACTTGGGCATTTTGGGTGCCTCGGCGTCGACATATTAATTTTATAAAACCAAAAAAAATTTGCACAAAAATTGTTTCGCCTGGGGCTCGAACCCAGGACCAGTGGGTAGTAACCATGCGTTCAATACCAATGGGATAGTGCTAGTGATCTTGTTTGAGTAGCATCTGCTATTTTACTTATATTTAGTTAGGCACGCACTGTGTTGAGAGTGCGTTGCAGCCCGCAGCGTGGTGAACGTGCATTTAGTATAACTAGTCGTTTCGGTTTCTCACCGTTTAATACCTGTCCACCCACCGCTCTCTCCGCCCACTCGCCGCCCGCACCGCCCACTCCTCTTTCCCCTCTCTCCTGTCGAAACCACCGCCGACAGCCACCCCCACCGCCGTCGCCATGGACTGGCAGCTGGCCATTGAAGAGCTCGCCGGCAACAACCAGGAGCTGCGCGCACAGTACAGGGAGATCACGCGTTGGTTCCCCAGTCTGGCGATGCTGAGGAACCATGCCTGCGGCCTGGTGAAGGTGATGACCCCTGCCGAAAGGCAGCGTGCCTTCCCTGCCGGCCGCACCGTCTCGCCGGCGACCATTCTCCTATGGGCGATGCGCGAGGTGCAGCGCTCCCCCGACCCCAGGCAGCGCGCCCGTTGGTGGATGTAGCGCTCATCCACCACGCCGCCGGCCGCCGCAGATGACATCACCGACGCCGTCCTCGCTCTCCCAGCCCCCATCAACAACGCCTACTGGGAGAGGCGCAATCCATGGGTCCTCGGGCCAGACAAGGACTCTGACGCCGAGTCCTCTGACAACTACAACTTGACGAAACTGAAGACTACTCCTCTGACGACGAGGTGGACGAGGTCGTCGTACTCTCCTCTGACTCCTCTGATGACGAGCCTGATGTGCAGCTCCTGGCGCCCGTCCTCGACGCCGTGGAGGGGCAGAACAACAGCCCAATTGATGTGGATAAGCTACTGGAGGTTGCCGACAACCCAGAGCTCGTTGTCGTGAAGCAAGAAGAGGAGGGCGGCGGTGAAGATGTGGTGGAGCCAGCGCCGGCCAAGAAGAAGAGGGCGGCGGTGAACAACAATGACGTGCGGCGCTCCCAACGCCTGAAGATGCTGAAGAAGGAGGAGTGACATGCTGTCTTCAGTTTCGTCAGTAGAAGAAAAAGTTCAGTTTCGTCAGTATGTTAGTTTGCCAGTTCTATCTATGTCAGTTGTATCTATGTCAGACTATCTATGCAGCTACTATCTATGTTAGTATGCCAGTTCTATCTATGTCAGTTCTATCTATGTCAGACTATCTATGCAGTATGAACTTGCTATCTATGTTCACTATCTACTTGCTATAATCCAAGCTGTTAATTCATCACAAACTGAACTTAATACAAGCTGATAATTCATCACAAACAAAGTACTCTCACAAACAACATACAATCCAAGGTTCATTGCTACAGAAATAATAGAGTTCACCACAATAAAGCTTAACACATTACAAGCTTTCCTCCATAGCTACTACAAAAGACATCATTGACACACATGGTCAGACAGCAACACAACTTAGTCTTCATCACAAATAGCCTTAATCTGGTGAAGCTTCCTCTTGTTGCTATCACCTGCTGTCTTGAGCTCAACAATGCAGGAAGCAAGAGTACTCTTCTCCATGGTCAACTTCTCCTTCACTTTCATAAGCTCAGCAATGCAACAATCCAGCTTATCCTTCTCTTTCTTCAGGTCATCCTTCTCTTTCTTCAGGTCAGCATAGCAAATCTCCAAAGTCCTCTTATCAGAGGTCAACTTTTCCTTCTCTTTAAGATGGTTGAACTTCAAATTCCTAATGACAGTGGCTTGAGCTACATGAATTTGCTTTAACTGGTCAACAACAGCCTTTAATTTTTTGATCTCAGCATCCTTTGTCATGCTGCTTTCCACACTAACTGAAATGTTCTCAGCATCATTCTTCTGGTTTACCTCAGGCTGGCTATCCTTATAATCCAAGAGGTTGTTCACATCTTCAACAAGCTTCTCATATGTCTCCTGCAACTCTTTTTTCTGCTGTGTGAGATTGTGTACAGTGCTTGAATGCTCCAGGCATGCCATCTTGTTTTCATGCTGGCTATGCTCATACATAAGCCACAACTTATGAATAGCATTCTGCAGATGCTCTGGCCAATGCTCATCTACCCACTGCACTAATCCACAATTTCCAACACCCTACAAAAGAAAAATCAGTTCAAAATTACAGACATTACTTACAGATTCAGTTAAAATAGTTGATTCAGTTTATGTACCAGAATCAGATTCATTTAATGATGAATAATTATGAAAACTACAACTAAGAACAGTACCTATGAACCCTAGAACTAAATTCAGTAACTATGAACCCTAGAACATGAGCAGTAACTATGAACCCTAGAACATGAACAGTAACTATGAACCCTAGAACATGAACAGTAACTATGAACCCTAGAAAATGAACAGTAACTACAAACCCTAGAACAAGAATTGGAATGTTGCAAATACAACTTAAAACTTACTTCAGTGGCACAGGCAATGAACCTCCTACCAGTGCTTATCCCCTCAAATGCAACATACTTCCTCCCTGGATTCCCATGCTCACAAATCACATTCAAGTCGTCAACAAGACCCTCGAACGACGGCTCATCAATTGTAGCTGGGATCTGAGAAATCCAACAAAAACTTGTTCAAATCAAGCAAATGTTCAACCCTAGAAACCCTAGAACAGAAATGAGCAATAGAAGGTTCTGACCTTGAGAGGGGAGTCGGAGGAGGAGATGTACTGCGCGCCGGAGCCGTCAGTGCTCTCACTGTCGCTCCAGGACACCATGGCGGACGGCGGCCGGCGGCGACCGAAGAGGAGAGGAGCAAATGGGAGGGGAGCAAGCGAGCGTGGGAGCAGAGAGAGCGAGCGTGAGAGCAGAAAGAGCGAGCGAGGTGTGGTCAGGCGCGGGCGGTCTGTCTCTGGCGACCCGACCGCGTCTGTCTTAAGCAAACGGCGCCGTCCCCGCGTCCGTTAGGCCACGTCAGAGATTTTGGGCCACACCTGTCGGAAACGCCCTCAACCGCGCCAAATGACAGGTTCAGTGCACTCTGCAAAACTATTACTGAATGTGCCGTGGCTTTTGCAAAAGATTAGGGACCAGGTATTTTTCTGCAAGAGAAGCCCCAAATGTGGTAGTTTCTTGCAATTCACTCCCTTGTTTCTCTTTCAAACTCGTATCTCTTACGCCAGGCAGAACTTTAGGGAAGATAGTGAGCCAAACCATCTTGAGGATAGCGAGATGACCCCAAGGTCCTGTCTTGATGAAGACAGTGAGTTGAAGCTACTCACCAGCAGGTGTGAGACAACCTCTGTGCAGTCGCTGCCTCAATCAGTTCGACTTCTTCAGTCTCAACTTAAACGGAAAGGCTTGCTTCAGCTCAGCTCCGACTTGAAGTCAAAGATGCAATGAAGATGTCAGAGGACTGCCGTGCGCACCATCATGCCTTAAATCTAGTGTTGATGCATCTATCGTTGACACAACTGAGGTCTACTCAGCTTCTTCAGCTATTTGGGGGGCCCGACATGGCCAGGCCTAGTGCCTTCTGAAGTGCTCTCATTTTTGTATATTCTTTTGTCGGCGCATTTATTTACACTGGTGGCGAACTTTGATGCCCAGTGGATGTAATATGTGTGATAGCCGTGATAGCCTAGCGTAAGTTGCTTGCTTATTTATTTCCTTGTTGTCTTGTTTATTTGTTTGCTTGTAGTCATTGCAGTTCTTTTTCCGCGGTTTGCTAGTGGCTGCAATAACCTATTTTTATAAACTAGGCCACAATAACCATGGGCTAATATTTACTGTAGTGACACTGGGCCTCCTACGGGCCGTAGAAATAGTGGGCCTTCTACGGGCCGTAGAAACAGTGGGCCTTCTACAGGCCGTACAAACAATGGGCCTTCTACGGGCCGTATCATCAATGGGCCTTATACGGGAAGTATGATCGATTGGCCAAACATGGGCCAATAACAGGTCGCATTATGGTCGTAAACGGGCTAGAGTTGGAATCGTCCGTTCATAGGCCGACCATAACGGGCCATCGTTAATAGGCCGTATTTGATGACACTATGAAAACGGCCCAACGTATTAACGGACCACAAACGGGCCGACTATAACCACGGGCTGAATTTGGCCCACAAGCAGAAAATGACAGTAACGGGCCGTAAGTAAACGAATGCTGGAAATGAGCCCAAGAATAAATGGACTCTGAGAAGGCCGAAAGATAACATGGGCTGGAAACGGCCCAACAGAATAACGGGCCGTTAATGGGTATAAAGTGATACACTGTTCATTACGGGCCAGTTTCACCACGGGCCGTTAATGGGTGTAAAGTGATACACTGTTCATTACGGGCCAGTTTCACCACGGGCCGTTAATAGGCCAAGAGTTACATAGGGCCTCATATGGGCCGAAAGACGTCATGGGCCATACATGGGCCAGAAGTGAAAACGAGCTGGAATCATATTGGGTGGCCAGATGACACTACTGGGCCTAATTCGAATAGGGCGTAACGGGCCTTGGGTTAGCGGGCTGTAAATGGGCTATATGCGAACATGCCGTTAACAGGCTTTACATGGGCCGACCCGCCACCTTTTGACCAAGTCAAACGGGCCGGCCTTTTCACAGGAATGGGCCTCTCTTGGGCCGTGCCACGTGTCGACGTATCATAGGCGCCTTCTGTCCAATGAGTGGATGACATCTGTCCCAACGATGAGCCGACACGTGTTTCCTCCAGCCAATGATGATTTTACATGTGGAAATCCCCATTGGTCGGGGCTGTTAACGGGTTATCGGATCCAAAACCCGACCCGATAGCTTAACGGCGTTCCGTTATGGTGGATGCCACGTGTCGGTCACCCTTGACGAAAGCACTTCTGTGACACTGGATTTATCGTCATGGAAGTGGACACTTCTGTGATGATAATTTTGGTAATGTCATGGAACACTTCTACGACAGCACAGGTATGACTATCTTGATTCTGTCATAAAATCGTCATGGATGTACATGCATGACAGAAAATGTGACCTACTGTGACAAACACGTGTCATCACGTAAGTGTATTTTTTTGTAGTGGCAGCAGCGACTACGCGCGTATGGGGGTGTGGGTTCATCAACTTTCCAACCCTTCCTACGGGTGCCATGGGCCTCCTTTTATAGATCAAGGGGTCACCACAATGGCAAAGTAGTCATTATCCACTGATATGGTAGCAAACAATGCTATCATACCTAACTCTGCGGGCTGACAGGGCGCATTAAATGTACTGCTTAGTGTCACATTGCTGGTTGCCCGGCAAGGCTTGCCAGGCTATCTTGCCAGCTATGCGCCTGTTCCCTTGACACATCGCAGGACGGGTGTCATCTGTGGGTTTCTTCCGTAGGAAATGGCTGCCATGTGGCGAATGGCTGCCACTTAATCACCTTGCGACTTGACACCGCACTCATTGATGACGTGGGTCGGGCTTGAGTGGTTGGTGAGGCAGTTTTGCCTCCGCGAGCCCCGGCAGGCCCTGTCGGGACGCCTTGGTTGCCTACTGCTGGTGGTGACCTCGCCCCTTGCCGGGCTCGCCTGCCCGGCAAGGGAGGCCCTTCTCTTGTCGATATCTTGCTCCTTTGGCTTGATCTTGGTTTCTCTGGGCTCCATGCTGGTTCTTTGAATCCCTTGATCCTTTGAATCCTAACTTGGGCTGGTTTTTTCCGTGCACGAGTCAGCGGAAAAATGCATACCCCTGTATATTTTCCCCGAAATAAGCCCCCGGGCCTGAGCCACACATGTTGTGTGGCACGTTGGTTGAGGCCCCAAACAGTGAGCGGACACGTGGTAGGGGAGGGCTGATGATGTTTGCCAATACTACGTCGGTGGTTCCCCCAAGAGGAGAGGATGATGTAGCACAGCAACGGTAGGTATTTCCCTCAGTAATGAAACCAAGGTTATCGAACCAGTAGGAGAACCAAGCAACAGAACGTAAACAGCCCCTGCACACAAATAACAACACCTCGCAACCCGACGTGTTAAAGGGGTTGTCAATCCTTTCGGGTCACGGCACCAGAAACGGTGTGTGGACGGGAGAAAGTTGTGATAGATTGAAATAATAGATTGCAAATAAAATAAAGTGAAGCAAAGTATTTTTGTATTTTTGGTTTAATAGATCTGAATAAAAACGCAAAGGAAAAATAGATCGCAAGGCAAATATATGAGAAAGAAGACCCGGGGGCCGTAGGTTTCACTAGTGGCTTCTCTCGAGAAAAATAGCAAATGGTGGGTAAACAAATTACTATTGGGAAATTGATAGAACTTCAAATAATCATGACGATATCTAGGCAATGATCATTACATAGGCATCACATCCAAGATTAGTACACCGACTCCTGCCTGCATCTACTACTATTACTCCACACTTCGACTGCTATCCAGCATGCATCTAGTGTATTAAGTTCATGAAAAAATGGAGTAATGCAATAAGAACGATGACATGACGTAGACAAGATCCGTTTATCTATATGGCGGTAGATATAGATCTCGTATTTTTATCCTTAGTAGCAACGATACATACGTGTCGGTTCCCTTTCTGTCACTGGGATCAAGCACCTTAAGATCGAACCCACTACCGGGCACCACTTCCCATTGCAAGATAAATAGATCAAGTTGGCCAATCAAAACCCGAATATCGAAGAAAAAATACGAGGCTATAAGTGATCAAAGAAACTCAAATAACTTTCATGGATATAAAAAGATAGATCTGATCATAAACTCGAAGTTCATCGGATCCCAACAAACACACCGCAAAAAGAGTTATATCATATGGACCTCCAAGAGACCGTTGTATTGACAATTCAGTGAGAGAGAGAAAGCCATCTTGCTACTAACTACGAACCCGAAGGTCTACAAAGAACTACTCACGCATCATCAGAGAGGCACCAATGGAAGTGGTGAACCCCTCAGTGATCGTGTCTGGATTGGATCTGGTGGTTCTGGACTCTGCGGCGCCTGGATGAATATTTCGTCGGCTCCCCTAGGGTTTTGGGAATATTGGGGTATTTATAGAGCAAAGAGGCGGTCCTGGGTTAGTACCATAAAAAATCATCATGGAGTTTCGTGGCATTTGGACTCCGTTTGATATTCATTTCCTGCGATGTAAAAAACATGGAAACAACAGCAACTGGCACTTAGCACTATGTCAATAGGTTAGTACCAAAAAATGATATAAAATGATTATAAAACATCCAAGATTGATAATAAAACAGCATGGAACAATCAAAAATTATAGATACGTTGGAGACGTATCAAGGGCTGTGCGTGACGGTTTGCCACGATGACTAGTCAATCCAACGTCCACTTTTGTGCAGTTACTGCGCGTCGTGGGACTATTGCTGTTAAGGTAAAATGGTAACTTTCTGAACCGTCGCACCTCTGCCCCACTTTTCCCCCTTAAGAGCGGGGAAAAACAGAGCGGCACGATTCACCTGTCTCTTGCCCCGCTCCTCCTTCTTCTTCCTCCGCAAGACAGGTGACAGTTCCTCATCTCGCTCCTCCCTCCGCCGCCACCCTCCCCAATGAATCCCTCCCCTCCCTACGTTACCGCAGGAATGGGGAAGAAACCCGTGGAGAAGAGAAAGCCGATGGCCGCGGCGAAGGAGGCCGCCGCCGAGGGGAGTAAGAGGTCGGTGGAGCTGAACAAGAAGCGGAGCGAGGACGTCGTCTTTGTCCCGTCCACCTTGAGCGGCCCCGTTCTTTAGGTGAAGTACGGGTGTCTGTGGGGCGGCCTGTTGAGAAAGGGCATGGGGTGCCCGTAGTCTACAAGGCGGGTGAGGTGGATCCCCCTGATTCTTATCAATTCTTTGCTGCTTACTTCATATGTGGCCTCTGTCACCCCTTCTTTGGGTTCTTCGAGGTGATTATGAACTTCTATGGGTTCCATCTCCTTGATTTCACGCCCAACGCAATGGCGATCATGGCCTTCGCCCATTTGTACG
The DNA here is from genome assembly GCF_018294505.1 of Triticum aestivum. Classification (NCBI taxonomy): domain Eukaryota; kingdom Viridiplantae; phylum Streptophyta; class Magnoliopsida; order Poales; family Poaceae; genus Triticum; species Triticum aestivum. The sequence continues at coordinate 209,165,336 of NC_057799.1, forward strand.
AGAATTTCGTCGCAGTGATGCCCAATGTGGATCTGTTCCGGCATTACTTCGTCCCGAGGGTCGAGACCAAAGTCAACCGCTCCGGAATCATCAGTTGGATGCCACGGTTGAAGAGGATGATTTGGGATTACCTCCCGGGGTACCAACGCGAGAGGTAGGATGAATGGAAGGGGATTGGTGCTGGATCCAAGACAAGGAAGCCCCTTAGTTCTGTGAAGCACGGCAGGAGTGCATTGAGCGCGGCAAGGATTGGAGCTTGAAAGGGCTCACTAAGGATAGGCTGTGCTCGGCAATCAACAGGATCACCTGTCTAGCAGTTGCCGGGTTAACCATTGAGCATGTGGGGGCAGATTTTCTCCTCCATCGCATCTCATCGCTACAAGAAAGGGATAGGCCTGCGTGGCTGTATGGCGTTGTTGCAGATAGGATGAGGCTGCTTCCAGGATTGGCCAACAACTTATCAGTTTATGGCCATGCTTGGTTGTGTGACCAACTGTTTGGTCGCTTCGAGTTGCTCAAGCTCCCGGCAACCGTCATTCCCCTGAACATCAACTCTACCCGGGATCATATACTGAAGTGGATGCCGGACTGCAACACTGAGGGAGTATCGAGCACTTGGCAGCTCCCTTCCCTCGACGAAGAGCTCCAGTGGTCGAGCGCCCAGGTGGAGAAGGCCACCAGGACCGAAGATGGAATGTATAAACGCACCTCCGCTGCAGAGGTGGCGTATATTTTGAAGAGAGTCGCGGAGGACAAGGCTACGTGCCTTGCGGAGATGGAGAAGGCCGCAAAGGCTGGGAAGGGCAAAGGGGAAGCTGGGGATGGAGGTTCTTCCCATGGCGGCAGTGAGGCGCAGGCCGTGGAAGGATCTGCCAGGGAAGAGCCTGCCGGGACTGACTTTGCCGGGCTTGATGCCCTGGCCACCGCAATGACGGAGCTCCGGGATGGAGAGGGGGAGGAGAGGGAGGAGGACACGACAGCGGCCCCTGAAGATGAGTGGCTTGCGGCAGGACCGCAAGCCCCCGCACCGGACCCAGACCAGCGCACCCGCAGGCGTGCCGCAGCCCGAGGAGCGGCGACCTCCAACCCGGCGCCATCCACCAAGAGGGTGAAGAAGACCTCCACCAAGTCCACTAAGGCCGAGGTGGCGTGTCGTCAATCCCCTTGCCTTGCTCAGGCCAAGACTCCTTTCGCCAAACGGCCGGCAGCCACGGAGGCGGAGTCCATCCCCCGCACCGGCTCGAGCTCCTCGCAGAGCTCACCTTCCTCGGAGCTCTTGATGTCACGGCAGGCACCGAAGCTGCCGGGGAGCTCCACCCTTACGTTTCTAAAGAGAGGACAGGTGTATCCTCCTCCCACGGAGTTCAACTTAAACTCCATGCTCATCGCAGAGGAGTAAGGAGGATTTCTCTTTGTGGCAGATATCTTCCTAAGCAGATTTGAATGCTTTTGCTGATTAACCCCTTGTTTTTGTTGTTGCCCGCAGGGAAGTGGAGGAGGACACTGAGACTCTCGTCCACCGCTCCAGGAGGCTCCGGTGACTCGGGTCGCTGGAGGGCGTAGAGGGCTCGGCTCCAGCAGGGAAGGACGCAGAAGACCCCATGGCGAGCCCCCAGCCCAGCCCCCGGCATGGGAGCGGAGACTTGGCCTCGCCCGCTGGAGACAATGGAGACAGCCTCTCCGCCCCTCCACGTGGTGGGGGAGGCGAGACGACGTAGGGCGATCCCCTCCCTGAAGGACGCGCTTCCCCTGCAGCTCAAGTCGAAGAGACCGCCGTGCAATCTTCTGCGACTGAGACTGCACGGAAGGCTGCCGAGTCTACCCCGGCAGAGGACGAGGCTCATGACCCGGCAACAACCATTGCCGAGGAAACAGAAACCCCTGTCCCGTAGACTTCCCCAGGTATCTTGCTTAATCCTTCCTTTCTTTCATACTCTGGTTGCTTCCAGTAGTCTCTTCATTCGCTCGAGATTTCCGTTTCTTCATTGTTTCCTGGCCCTTCCACATGCAGCCTCCGAAACCGTAGAACCAGTTTTGCTAAAGGTGGTGCCTGACATAGGGAGGTATGTGGTGGACGAAGCCGCAAAGCTCGCAGCTGCTGAGGGTCAGGATCTTGCCGCTGGGGATGTTCAGGGCTCCTTGGCGGTGATGGAGCATCCTCCGGAGGACGCCCCGGTAGGGGAAGTGGCCGTCGAGATGAAAATCGCACTCCAGACTATGGGCCCGCTTCCCACCGTCGGGACCATTGCTGAGATTCCGCCACCCCCCTCGAGTGCGCTGGCAATGGTGCTGTCGCCACCCGGAGCTGGAGCCCCTGGCCTGTCCCTCACCACGGATGCAGAGCTTGATGAAGAACTCCAACGCCTCCTGGCTCCGCTTTACCAGGGAGCCGGAGAGGCCGATGACTCAGCCGCCGTTGACATGGACCTATCTTTCATGGAGTCCATGGCGGCGGCGTGAAGGAAATGCAGGCCCAGCACCGTCAGAAGTGGCAGGAGCTCAAGGAACAGCACGAATCCGCTGCCAAGGTGGATCAGAAGCTGAAGGACAAGTGCCTGGAGCTGCGTGAGTGGAACGACAAGCAGTTCAAGGCACTCATGAGGCAGCAAGAGACCCTTTAGATGATGAGCGAGGATGTCATAGCTCGGGAGGGGTGCCTGGCTGATCACAAGGCATCTCTGGATGCCAGGGAGCGAGAGATCTCCCTTCGGGAGGAGAATCTTGAAGCTACCCTCCGTGCCAGATGAAAGCTTGGAGGCTTTGGTGCGGCAACACACCAAGGAATTGGAAGATAAGCATGGAGCTGCCCTGGACACCCTTGCCACTGACCATGCTGCCCAGCTGAAGAAGCTTGTTGAAGACTTGGATGGCACGTCTTCCGCCAGGGCCAAGCTTAACCGGCAGGTGGCCAAACTGAATGAAGACCTTGTCGAACGCACCAAAGAGGTGGAGGCACTCAAGGAGGAGGCGTGGCAAGTAGAGCTCCGCTTGGCTGATGTGCAGTCGCAGCTTTCCTCCATGACCCAGAGCCTCGAGACTGCCAACGGCAACATCACGGACATGAAGGCGAGGATCAGCTCGCTGGAGCAGTTGGCGGAGTCCCTTGAATCCCGACAGCAGTTGTTGTCCAAGGATTTGGAAACCGCCAAGCGTCTCTGGCAAGATGCAGAGGACATGCTGAAGAATCAGGTCGATATGAGCAACCTCTAGATCAAGAGCCTGATTGACATTGCAGAACGCCTTGGCGCCCAAGCTGCGGTGATGGGCATGGACGGCCCTGTATTCTCAGCCAGCAAGCAGGAGGTCCCGAGCGTCAAACTGGGGCTCTTCTTCAATGAGCTGATCGAGAAGCTGAAAGTGCATGAAGAGGGGTGGGCCGAGCGCTTCGTGACCGAGTCTCAGAAGCTCGCCCACAACGCCCTCTTCATGGTCTTGAGCAATATCGCCTGCCGCCACCCAGAGCTCGATCTTGACGACGGATTCAAGAAGCCGCCAGTGGGCGCTGACGTTGCAGCCGCTGAGAGGGAAGCCACTCCTCGTGCCGACAGGGTTCTTCGCGTCTAAGCTGTTCCACCTGGCCACAGGACCAAGTATCGGGCCGCTACCATTTCCACGGGGCCCTGTAATGAAACATGATACATATTTTGTGTTTAGTCGTTTTATCTCTAGTTTTTGTGCGAAACTGATGCTTCTGGCTAAATCTTTAGATGCGTGTTTATCCCTTTGAACCCTATACGCTTGTGTTCGTATGATCAATTCCTATGTATGCTCTGGATGCCTGCCGATATCATATTGCCGCGATTGTCGTAAGGGTCCGGCCCTTAACAGTCATCTTGGCGTGGATGCGTCTCGGCAGGTTTTTCCTAGGTAGCTCTCGATGCAGCCTCTCGACCTGTGAGCATAGCTCTGGACAGGAGGATGGTGCGATCAAGGAAACTAGCCAAGGTTCCATCGCATGAGGGCTTTCACGATACGAACACTCACTAGAGTTAAGGGATAAACGACTACAAGAATCTGAAACGCATCAACAAGAAGTGACAACGTGAACTTAACTTTCATTTTAAGCTTTTTTCTCCTATGCCGGGCCGCACGCGTTCGATGCATCTGCAACACCTGGAGGAATAGGAGGGAATCAGGTGGTTTCTTCTCTCCCGGCAAGGATCGACAAGCATTTCTTGTAGCTGGCGGGCATCGGGTCACAGTGTCAGGCTTTGTCTGGTCCTCTTCCCTTTTTCTCCCTTCCCTTCGAGTTAGTGCAGCGACTGCCGTTGCATGGGCCGTGCCAACACAGGCAGCCTTGCCGAAGTATGCTTGCGGGGGCATCAATCGACGGACATAGGCAGCGCGGTAATCGTCGATCGACGACGTCGAGGCTAAAGCAGTTCGACTGCTGACGAGGGGGAGGGCTGGGATGGAGGGAGCTCGCGCCCATACGTCTTGTGCCCCTCTCTCCGGATGGCGCCCAAATGGCGGGAACGCCATACGGGCCCCCGGGATAAATCTATCGCCATCAACAGCGGTCTTGGCCGTAACCGTTGCTACGGCGATGCTCGAAGAGCGATAAAATGGCGTGGAGGTGGCCCCCCGCAAGGCAGTAGCGACTATGCGCGTATGGGGGTGTGGGTTCATCAACTTTCCAACCCTTCCTACGGGTGCCATGGGCCTCCTTTTATAGATCAAGGGGTCACCACAATGGTAAAGTAGTCATTAGCCACTGATATGATAGCAAACAGTGCTATCATACCTGACTCTGCAGGCAGACAGGGCGCATTAAATGCACCGCTTAGTGTCACATCGCTGGTTGCCCGGCAAGGCTTGCCGGGCTATCTTGCCAGATCCACGCCTGTTCCCTTGACACGTCGCAGGACGGGTGTCATCTGTGGGTTTCTTCTGTAGGAAATGTCTGCCATGTGGCGAATGGCTGCCACTTAATCACCTTGCGGCTTGACACCGCACTGATTGATGATGTGGGTCATGCTTGAGTGGTTGGTGAGGCGGTTTTGCCTCCGCGAGCCCCAGCAGGCCCTACCGGGACGCCTTGGTTGCCTACTTCTAGTGGTGGCCCTGCCCCTTGCCGGGCTCCCCTGCCCAGCAAGGGAAGCCCTTCTCTTGTCGATATCTTGCTCCTTTGGCTTGATCTTGGTTTCTCTGGGCTGCATGCTGGTTCTTTAAATCCCTTGATCCTTTGAATCCTGACTTGGGCTAATTTTTTCCATGCACGAGTCAGGGGAAAATGCATACCCCTGTATATTTTCACCGACAAAGAGGAAGACGGACACTGATGGTAGTGTTACTATCTACAAAGCTCGACTTGTCGCCAAAGGTTTTCGATAAGTTCAAGGTGTTGATTGATACGTCTCCAACGTATCTATAATTCTTGATTGTTACATGCTGTTATATTATCAATCTTGGATGTTTTATAATCATTTTATAGTCATTTTATATCATTTTTTGGCACTAACATATTGACATAGTGCCAAGTGCCACTTGCTGTTTTCTGCATGTTTTTTACATCGCACGAAATCAATGTCAGACGGAGTCCAAATGCAACGAAACTTCGCGGAGATTTTTTTGGACCAGAAGGAACATAATGGGCCCTGGCTGCACCTGGGGGGTGCTCCGAGGGGGCACAACCCACCAAGGCACGCCAGTAGGCCCAGGCGCACCCTGGTGGGTTGTGCCCACCTCGGGTGCCTCCCGGACCGCCTCTTTGCTCTATAAATAGCCCAATATTCCAGAAACCCTAGGGGAGTCGCCGAAATATTCATCCAGCCGCCGCAGAGTCCAGAACCACCAGATCCAATCTAGACACCATCTCGGATGGGGTTCACCACCTCCATTGGTGCCTCTCTAATGATGCGTGAGTAGTTCTTTGTAGACCTTCGGGTCCGTAGTTAGTAGCTAGATGGCTTCATCTCTCTCTCTCTCTGAATTCTCAATACAATGGTCTCTTGGAGATCCATATGATGTAACTCTTTTGCGGTGTGTTTGTTGGGTTCGATGAACTTTGAGTTTATGATCAGATCTATCTTTTATATCCATGAAAGTATTTGAGTTTCTTTGATCTCTTTTATGCATGATCTCTTATAGCCATGTATTTCTTCTCCGATAGTTGGGTTTTGTTTGGCCAACTTGATCTATTTATCTTGCAATGGAAAGAGGTGCTTTGTAGTGGGTTCGATCATACGGTGCTTGATCCCAGCGACAGAAAGGGAAACGACACATATGTATTGTTGCTACTAAGGATAAAACGATGGGGTCTATCTCTACATAGATTGATCTTGTCTACATCATGTCATCACTCTTATTGCATTACTCCGTTTTTCCATGAACTTAATACACTAAATGCATGCTGGATAGCGGTCGATGTGTGGAGTAATAGTAGTAGATGCAAGCATGAGTCGGTCTACTAATCTTGGACGTGATGCCTATATAATGCTCATTGCCTGGATATCTTCATGAGTATTTGAAGTTCTATCAATTGCCCAACAGTAATTTGTTCACCCACCATTTGCTATTTTTTTCTCGAGAGAAGCTACTAGTGAATGTATGACCCCTGGTCTCTTTCTCATATATTTGCCTTTGCGATCTACTTTTTCCTTGCATTTATTTTCAGATCTATTAAACCAAAAATACAAAAATACTTTGCTGCACTTTATTTTAATTTCGATCTATTTATTCGATCTATTACAACTTTCTCCCGTCCACGCACCGTTTCTGGCGCCGTTACGCGAAAGGGATTGACAACCGCTTTAACATGTCGGGTTGCGAATGGTTGTTATTTGTGTGCAGGGGTTGTTTACGTTGTGTTGCTTGGTTCGCCTACTGGTTCGATAACCTTGGTTTCTTATCTGAGGGAAATACCTACCGCCGTTGTGCTGCATCATCCCTTCCTCTTTGGGGAAATATCGATGTGGCTTCAAGCGACATCAAAAGGTATTTATGGCGCCGTTGTCGGGGAGGATCTTCAACATATACCAGGTTCCTAATCACAAATCTCATCTCCTCGCAATCTAAATTATTTGCCATTTGCCTCTCGTTTTCCTCTCCCCCACTTCACAAAAATTTGCCATTTTATTCGCCTCTCTTTTTCGTGCGCCGTTTTCTTGCCGGATCTGTTTTTGTGTGTGTTCTTGTTTGCATAGTCATGATGCCTCAAAGAAAATATTATGATGTTCCTTACCCAAATATTTTACTTGAAATTGAGAAGAGTACTAAAGAATATATGACTACACAATTTGAGCATAATAAGTATTTTACTGAAGAAATTAAGGAGCACTCCGTTGTGCTAGATGCTATTACAAAAAAACTTGATGATATTAGTAGAGAAGTTTGCAATCTCTAATCTAAGTATGCTTTTGCCAAAAGTTTGCTAGGAAAAATATCTGATGCACAAGCTACCTTAGTAAATCAAATGGCCGCTAAATCAATCTCGTTAGTGGGCAAAAGTGATGAAGATCTTAAAATGATTGGTGTTTCTTCTATTGATCCCTTGTTTAATAAAGTTAAGATTGATGAAAAAGGGACTGGAGAAGAGTCAACTTTAGGTAGAAGGCGTCCCAATATTTTGGAGGGTGAAAATCTTGTTGAGAAAATTGATAAAAGTGGGTTTGAAGAGGTCAAAACTTTAACTAGTGATGTGCCCACTCCTTTGGATTACAAAGACTTTAATTATGGTAGTTGCTCTTTGATTGATTGTATTTCTTTGTTGCAATCCATGATAAATTCACGCCATGCGTATGAAAAAAATAAAGCCTTTAGTAAACATATTTTTGATGCTATGATGAAAGCTTTTGAAGAAAAATTGGAATTGGCAGTTTCAACTCCTAGAAAATTGCATGATGAATGGGAACCTACTATCAAAGTCTAATAATTATGATTGTTTTGCTTTGTGTGACTTGGGTGCTAGTGTTTCTACCATTCCGAAATCTTTATGTGATGTACTTGGTTTTACCGATCTTGAAGAATGTTCTTTAAATTTGCACTTGGCGGATTCTACTATTAAAAGGCCTTTAGGAAGAATTAATGATGTTCTCATTCTTGCAAATAGGAAATATGTGCCCATAGATTTTATTGTTCTTGATATTGATTGCAATCCGTCTTGTCCAATTATTCTTGGTAGACCGTTTTTACGCACTATCGGTGCCGTGATTGATATGAAAGAAGGCAATATTAAGTTCCAATTTCCTTTGACGAAGGGTATGGAACACTTTCCTAGAACAAAAATTAGGCCACCATATGAATTAATCACGAGGGCATCTTCTGGATCTCGAACCAAAGTTGACAAAACTTAGATCCTTGCTTTATGCCTAGCTAAGGGCGTAAAACTATAGCGCTTGTTGGGAGGCAACCCAATGAATAAATTTTTTTTTGCTTTTTGCTTTCTGTTCTTGAGTGTTTACACAATTATGCTAATTTTATGATCCTGTTTTTTTGTTTTAATTAGTGTTTGTGCCAAGTAGAACCAATAGGATCTTCTTGGGTGATAGTTGTTTGATCTTGCTGAAAAAACACAGAAACTTTGTGCTCACGAAAAAAATTCTAAATTTTTATCAGAAAGAGATTTTGCCCTGATTCTTTTTGCAGAAGATTAATATACAAATTAACCAGGAAGTCCTAGAATTTTTGGAGTTCCAGAAGTTTTCAAAATAGTCAGATTGCTACAGACTGTTCTGTTTTGACAGATTCTGTTTTCTTTGTGTTGTGTGCTTATTTTGATGGCTCTATGGTTTTCTTTGATGAGTTTTTGCCATAGAAAAGTTGGAATACAGTAGATATAATGCAAAAACAAAATATGAATTGGTTTGGTACAGTACTTATAGTAGTGATTTGCTTTCTTTTACTAACGGATCTAACGAAGGTTTTGTTGAGATTTGTGTGATTGAAGTTCTCAAGTTTTGGGTTATCTTACGATGGATGAAGGAATAAAGGATAGAAGAGCCTAAGATTGGGGATGCCCCGGCATCCCAAGCTATTATCCAAAAATGAGCAACCAACTAAGCTTGGGGATGCCCCAGAGTGGCATCCCCTCTTTCTTCTAACAACCATCGGTATTTTACTCGAAACTATATGTTTATTCGTCACATAATATGTGTTTTACTTCGAGAGTCTTGTATGATATGAGTCTTTGCTTGTTTTATTTTGTGTTTTAAGTGTTGATCCCATGCTGGAAACACCTATTTGGGAGAGCCAAAATTATGTCATGACATGTTAGAATTGCTCTCTATGCTTCACTTAAATTTTTATGAGCTATGGACTTGCTCTAGTGCTTCACTTATATCTTTTTTAGCATGGTGTGCTTTATTATTTTTGAAGAAATGCTCTCTTGCTTCACTTAGATTTATTTGAGAGTTAGTAAAATTTTGAAGAAATTCTCCCTTGCTTCACTTAAATTATTTTGAGAGAAAGAAAAATTATGCTCATGATTTTCACTTATATTTGTTTGAGCTTATGAAAAGCAACACATGAAAATTAGTCCCAAAATGATAGATATCCAATAAGGATATAATAAAAACTTCCATGAAGATCATTGGACAAAATAAACTTGATTCTTAGTAATAGTTTTGAGATATGATGATGTGATATGTGAGTTATGTTGATGAGTAATTATGCTTTAGTAAGAATATTGGTGTTAAGGATTGTGATTCCCTATGCAAGTATGAAAGTCAATAGTCATGCAATGAAATTATATCCTACTTGTGGTGCATTATTCGGTGTTAATTATGCTTAATGCTTTCTTATGAGATTAGTCGTTTCTTGGTTGGTCGCTTCTCAATCTTTTGCTAGCCTTGATTTTGCAACAAGTATGATCTCTTGATATGGCCTCTAGTGCAAGAGATAATCTTCGGAATGTGTTACAAATTGGTTCTTTTAGTTGTGAAGTTCCACCAACTGAACCGAAGAAGGATGAAGTTAAACCCACCATCAGAACGCCATGTTCTACATAAACTATTGCAGGAGCTGTGCCCATCAATTGATATGGGAGGGTCTAAGTCGTTTGAACTACTAGTTACGTACTGCTAGTTTTCTTTGGAGTCCAGGTTAGTTACTAGGTGATCAGCATGTCGGATAATTAAATTGTTTAATTCATTGTTTTGTTGGGATAGGAAAGAGAGAGTCCAGATTAGGTAGGTCTCGTACGCAAGTCAGTTTACTACGTGCGTGTCGCCTATATATAAGGCCGGCTACGGCCGTGTAGAGGGGAGGTTATTTTGTTGAGATTAGTTTGATCGAGAGTTGAATAAAACAAAGAAAGCGCCCCAGGCTGGGGACGCCAAGTTGCTGTGCTTCTGCGATCTCACAGATCGGTTTTTGCTGTATTGAGATTGATCCTCTTCAATCTTGTTGCAGGTCAATTTTTGTTCTTGTTAAATTGCAAGGGCAGAAATCTGTTTATTCTTGATTTAATATCTACATCGACTAGAATATTTTTTGTGGCTGTTGAAAGATCTTCTTGCTGTTTCTAGTATCGTGAAAAATCGGGCCATGACTCGCACAATTTAGCATCTCGCCACTCTGTGCTTCATCAAGTGGTATCCGAGCTAAGGTTGTTCACGGTACTGTGTTGATCAAGATGTCAACCTCGGTCAACAAGGGTGATGAGGTTGCTGCTGATTCTGAGGAAATAGTACGTCCAGTGTATGCGGATGATATTCCGCAAAATATTCGGGATGGTTTCGACCACACATGCAACTACATCAAGTAATGTCGTGATGCACTCGGCAAAAGGATAGATGTCCTGATCACTCGGTTCGATGGTTTGGCAGACATCATCAATATGCTGACAACGAATTTTGCACCACCACAGACTGTTCCGGCTGCTGCACTGGATTATGCACCACCAGCTCGCGACGGACATGTCGGCGTGCATGATCGCCGTTTGGCGGCACACCCTCGTGCTGGAGATGATGGTTTTGATGATGGCGTTGACCAGGTGGGGTACGCGCCACGACCACGACACTATGAGCCTCGTCCTGAAGCTTCTGTTCGTGGTGGAGTGCATGACCGAGTTGGTCAAGCTGTGCGTGTGCCTTTGGATGATGGAATTGGGCGCATAAAAATTTCAATCCCTTCATTCTCCGGCAAGTGCGAACCAGAAGGCTATTTGGAGTGGGAGATGCGTGTTGATCAAATATTTGATGCCCATCATTATAGTGAGGAGAAGAAAGTTCAACTTGCTGGAATTGAGTTCACCGGTTACGCGCTAATTTGGTGGAATCAAATTTGTCGTTCAAGACATCGCCCGACGACTTGGCGAGGTATGAAAGAATTCATGAGGCGACGTTTTGTTCCTGAGCACTATAAAAGAGATATGTACAACAAGTTGCAGCGGCTCTCTCAAGGTAATATGAGTGTTGATGAATATTACAAGGAGATGGAATTGCTTATGATATGTACAGGGACAACGGAGGATCCGGAGGCGACCATGGCACGTTTCTTTAACGGGCTAAATATCGAGGTGTAGGATCGTGTTGAGATGGTGGTCTACTACAACATACAAGATCTCGTGCACCAAGCTGTGCGTGCGGAACAACAGATTAAGCGGCGCCAAGTCAACACAGTTCCCAGTACCACTTTGAACACATGGCGACGCTCGCAGTATAAGAGTGAGGATACCGGTCCTAGCTCCAGGGCGACATCATCAAATCGCTCTCATGGTTCCGTGCAAAAGGATGTTTCAAAATCAGGACTGTCGATGGTTGATTCTAGTGCACAGTCGACCAGACGCACTAGTGACATAGAGTGTTTCAAGTGTGGAGGAAGGGGACATATGAAGCGTGAATGTCCTAATGAGAAAAGAGTGTTGCTCACGAGAGATGGCTATGCATCCGCTAGTGATGAAGAGGCAGTTTCTGACACTTCTAGTGAAAAACCTAAGGATGTTGAAAATGTGGTTGCGCACGAGAGATGGCTATGCTTGTTTTGAAGCTGCTGAGTCATATCCTTCACTAATGGTACAACGAGTGCAAGAGGATCGCATTGAGGATAAGGGGCAGCGTTGGAATATTTTTCAGACTCAGTGCAAGGTCAACAACACCAATTGTAAGATGATCATTGACGATGGAAGCTACACTAATGCTATCAACAAGGAATTGGTGGATGCCTTAGCGTTGCCTATGTGGAAACACCCGCAACCACATTGCATTGAGTGGTTATATCAGTCTGGCAAACTCAAAGTTACTCATAAGGTGCGCGTGAATTTTTCAGTTGGTGACTACAAAGACACAGTAATTTGTGATGTCTTGCCAATGGATGCATGTCGCTTGTTATTGGGGAGGCCATGGCAATATGATCATCATGCCACACATGATGGGAGGTCCAATACTTATTCTTTTTGGGACGCTGGGAGGCGATGTATATTGCGGCCAATGTATGCCAATGCTATCAAAGAGGATATTTTTTCAGTTCAAAAGAGGGTCTCCAAAGCTACCACGAAACCGCGGACGGCTTCATTTCAAGGAGGAGGGGATGATATGGCCTCTAGTGCAAGAGATAATCTTCGGAATGTGTTACAAATTGGTTCTTTTAGTTTTGAAGTTCCACCAACTGAACCGAAGAAGGATGAAGTTAAACCCACCTTCAGAACGCCATGTGCTACATAAACTATTGCAGGAGCTGTGCCGATCAATTGATATGGGAGGGTCTAAGTCGTTTGTACTACTAGTTACGTACTGCTAGTTTTCTTTGGAGTCCAGGTTAGTTACTAGGTGATCAGCGTGCCGGATAATTAAATCGTTTAATTCCTTGTTTTGTTGGGATAGGAAAGAGAGAGTCCAGATTAGCTAGGTCTCGTACGCAAGTCAGTTTACTATGTGTGCGTCGCCTATATATAAGGCCGGCTACGGCCGTGTAGAGGGGAGGTTATTTTGTTGAGATTAGTTTGATCGAGAGTTGAATAAAACAAAGAAAAGGCCCCAGTCTTGGGACGCCAAGTTGCTGTGCTTCTGCGATCTCACAGATCAGTTTTTGCTGTATTGAGATTGATCCTCGTCAATCTTGTTGCAGGTTAATTTTTGTTCTTGTTAAATTGCAAGGACAAAAATCTGTTTATTCCTGATTTAATATTTACATTGACTAGAATATTTTTTTGTGGTTGTTGAAAGATCTTCTTGCTGTTTCTAGTACCGTGAAAAATTGGGCCGTGACTCGCACAATTTAGCATCTCGCCAGTCTGTGCTTCATCATCTCTACTTGTGCATCCAAAATCCTTTAAACCAGTTTTGCCACATGAGTCCACTATATCTACCTATATGCGGTATTCTTTTGCCGTTCTAAGCAAATTTGCATGTGCCATCTCTAATTTTCAAAATAAACTTCTCTTTTGTGTGTTTGTTTCGCTCGTGGAGCGGTGAGGGGTGGCTAATATTTTCCATGCTAGATGTGTTATTCTCACGATGAGTGTTTATTCATTTGTCATTGCACGAGAGTAAGGCAAAGGTTTTAGGGATGCCCAGTCCTGAAATGAAAAAATGAATTTACTTTATGTTGTCAAATAATAAATTCCTTGGAAAGTGTTGGTATGGAGGGCAACCGTGGATACGGCTAGCCATAGAAAGTGAAAGAATGGTGGAAAAAGGAATAAAATTCATTTACTGTTTGCGAACCGCCTATGATATATCTAGCATGGAAAGTGTTGGGAACTCTAGGTCGTTTGTTGGTGGGATGGATACACCTCCCAAAATGTTTTTATCTCTAAGTTTTTCGCTTTGAGCTCTGGCACCTCTACAAATCCCTACTTCCCTCTGCGAAGGGCCTTTCTTTTACTTTATGCAATTTTTATTTGAGTCTCCATCTTCTCTTACAAAAGCACCAACTAGGAGGCAATACGATCGTACTTAAGTATTGGGTGTAGCTAATATGCGAGTGTGTTTCATGAATGGATCAATGGTTGAGCATGATGGGCTAGGGATAACTTATTTTAGCATTGATATTTTGAAAGACATGGTAGCTTATTGATATGCTTGAGTATTTAAATTATCATGTCAAAACTAGACTATTGCTTTGAATCACATAAAAGTCCAAATGTCCATGCTATAAAGAAAAGAATATGATATGACATGTTAGGCAGCATTCCACATCAAAAATTCTGTTTTTATCACTTACCTACTCGAGGACGAGTAGGAGTTAAGCTTGGGGATGCTAATATGTCTCCAACGTATCTATAATTTTTGACTGTTCCATGTTGTTATATTATCAATCTTGGATGTTTTATAATCATTTTATAGTCATTTTATATCATTTTTTGGTACTAACACTACTCCAGGATGCTGCTAACGCGACACTACGATCAGAGACCCTTCGAGAAACTGTGTGCGTTGTAGTAATCGCAAACGGTGGTGTATGAAAACCGTCAAAAAAGGTGCAAAATGTTTGCGATGGAGGATGCATCAAACACGGTTCAGATTTTAGTTGCATGTGTGATTCAGGCCACACGGTTAAACCGTTCGAACTGTTTGTGATGAGGCAGAACAACAGAAACGGGCAGCCATATCAATGTGTGTGCGATATACGGCATACAGTTTGCTCCGATGAACCGTTTGCTATTAGGGAGTGCAACATAAACGGTTAGCCACATCAAGGTGTGTGTGATATAGGGCATGCGGTTCACTCGGACAAACTGTTTTCGATTAGCGAACGCAACAGAAACGGTTCAACTTAACAAGATGTGTGTGATACGTGGCAAACAGCTGACTCGGATGAACTGTTTGTGATGAGAATTTACAACACAGACGGTTAATACAGTTAGTTCGTGTGCGATTCTGTGTGTCACATCCTAGCTAGTTCATGCATTAGAGTGTTGCATCATGTCTACTTTTCACAGAAACTTGAAATGGGGATGCCAGAAACCCCCGGCACCCCCCCTGAACACAACTAGGGTTTACTAAAATCCTTTTTCAATGAACCTGAAATGCCCTCCATAAATGTTCACCATCTTTGGTCCTGGCTAAAACCTCTGCCAAAAATGGTTTCATATTTTTGGAGGCTATTCTGGATTTTTCACCAAGCCATAAGTATTTGCATTTGGGCGATTTAAATCCTATAAATATTTTGAAATGCCCAAATAATCTTGAAGGTATTTTTAGGCTGTTGAGAATATTTTCAAATGTGCCTCTGAATATTTTCAGGTTTTTCCTAAATGGAATAGTATTTCTACTATTTCAAAACACAGAACAGAAACAAATAAAAAAAGAAAAACAGAAAGCAGAGAAGGAACTTACCTGGCAGCCCACCTGGCGGCCCAGCACTGTGCTGGCCCATGGCCAGTCAGCTGCTTGCTCCCGCCAGAGCAGGCACAGAGGTGACGCCGGCGTGCGCGAGCTCGCCACGGCGCCACCTGCTTGCCGCCTCACCCGTGGACGAGCTGGACGACCTCCACGTCGCGCCCCCGAGCCCCTGGACACCCCCATTCGCCCCCATCGCCTCTCCCTCGCTCTCTCTCGCCATGGTCGACGCAGCCGCTACCACCTCGCCGGCGTAGCCGTAGCCACCGCCGTCCTTGCGCCGCCCCACCGTGTCCAGCAGCTCCGCCGTCGCCTTCCCCTTCGAGCAAGTCAAGCCCCGAGCGCTCGCTTGCCCCGAAGCCACTGCTTCGACCTCGCCTTCACCGCCCACCACCGGAGATCCCCTTCGCCGTCACCACCGCAACAATTCGTCCCCGACAGCGCCACCTAGCTCATCGCCTCTGCCGTGAGCTTCTGCCCCTTCCCCATCCTCTCATTCTTGCTGCTGCCCTTTGCGTCGACCGTAACCAACAGCACCGCACACGCCGCCGCACGAGCTCGTCACCGACGAGGCTCCGGCCATCCAACGGTCGCACCACCATGGCCGTCAGCTTCACTGCATCGCCAGGAGCCCGTAGCACCATCGCACGCCCCTCACCGTGCTCTCTAGTGACGGGTTCGACTACACCCGTACCCCGGCAGCCGCACGGCTCGTCGCTGGCGTCGATTCCGGCGACCCCGAGCTCCACCACCACCACCAGTCGATGCGGCTCGTTCCCAGCTGCGTGTAGATGCTCTCCGCCGCCCATTTGGTCGCCGGAGCACGGATCCCGCACCCCACCGCCGCGTCTGGATGTCGCCCGCGGCTAAACTCCGGCGAGTCAGCGTGGTTTGACCACGGGTTTGACTCCCCAGAGTCACTGACAAGTGGGGCCCGCCTGCTAATTAACCTCGGTTAGATTTAAGTTAATCCTAATTAGTTAATTATCTAACAGTGACACTGACACAGGGGACCCACACGTCAGGTTTGACCTGGACGACCCCGTTGACCGCTGACGTCATCATGACACACTGCTGACGTAATAAGTAAATTAATTACTGGAATTATTCTTATACAGGAAATTTCAGAAATTGTCACAAACTTCAAAAAATCATAGAAAATAATCTATAGCTCAGAATGAAAAGATTTATATATGAAAAATGATCAGAAAAATCCATTCTATCCATCTGTACTGGTTTCATGCATGTTTAAGCAAGTTAACCTACTGTTTAATGCAGAACAAGATAAAGCACTAACATGGGCCATTTATGAACTTGGAATTTGAATCTTTGATTCAAAATAGTCCAAACCCATCTGGTCTTAGTTGCATTAGCCCAATACATCCATTTTTCCATGTCTCATGCATGCATCATATTGTTGCACTTGCTTGGTGTTGATTGTGCTTCGATGTGTTCATTGTGGTAGGTTCTGCCTCCGAGGATATTCACGAGTATCCAACTGAAGGGCAGTATCCCACCACCACTCCGTCAGGCAAGCAACCCATTGATCATTTCGATACAAACCCATCTTCTCGCTTCTGCTCTCATTTACTGCATTAAGACAACGCGATTCAAACTGTTGTGTGTTGCGGTAGTTGAACCCACTTTCCTTTGCATGACCTGTCATTGCCACAGTAACTAGATGAAACCCACTAGCATGTGTAGGAGTTGATTGAGCCATGTTGTGTTCCTACAATGCTATGCTTGCTACGCTTAGAGTCGTGTCAGGTCTGGCTCATCAGGGTGATGAACTAGAGTGAAAGCGTGTGTCGGTAATGAGAGTGAGGTGTTGAATACGATTTGGTAAAGGTATCGATGGGAGGCCATGTAGGAGTACATGGTGGGTTGTTTCATTGAGACCGTCCCTAAGAACTGAGATCTGTATGCGTGATTTAAGATTCAGCTACTACCACGCATTGGGCCCGAAACCAATGGACCCCCTCGGCTTCTTAATCACCCTTGTCCTCTGTCCAGGAGTTGCACGTAGTTTCTGGTGTTTGTAGTAAGCTGGAGGCCGTGGACAGCGCTGACCAAGGGGTGGGCTGTGATGCGGTAGGCTCGTGGCACGGTGTACCGAGTCGCCCGTTTGGTGTCCGGGAACCCTGCACACATCGTTTGGGGCCGTATGTGGAAACCTCGGCCGGACTCCCTGCGGATGGAACCTGAATAGGCGATAAACCTGGACTAGAGACTTGAGTGTTTAGGTAGGCTGTGGCCGACACCCACGTTGGGCTTCCACTTGAAGGTTGCCGAGTACACGTCGTGTAGCGACGGTAAGTGGTGAGAGCGTGTGTGACGAAGTACACCCCTGCAGGGTATGAAACTATTCGAATAGCCGCGTCCGCGGTAAAGGACTACTTGGTCGCTTATGCAGTTCATAGACAAGTAAATGGATACTACTAAAAGCCTCAAGATAAGTGTGAGTACCGCGGATGGCTCTCTCGTGGGATGACGAGGGAGGATCCACGGTGGAGTATTGGAATGGTGATTAGTGGACTCGTGTGCGAAAACTATTTTACAAGTGGTGTCTCGTAGGATAGCTTAGCCAAGAGTCAAAGCTGGCTTGCTGCAATAACTCCACTACCTTCTTGAGAATGAACATGTATAGTAGGATCTGTTGTAAGACTTGCTGAGTACCTTTGTACTCATGTTGCTTCAATTACTGTTTTCAGACGACAACACCGCCCCTTCCGATGGGTTCTATGTAGAACTCGACGACGACGAGTGACTTGCCACCCAGGTGGTGATCTAGGCTTGTGAAGGGCCTACGTAGATAGACAGGCTTCGTCAAGCCTTCTTTCTTTCTAGTGTCTGTACCCAGACAAGTTGCTTCCGCATGTGTTTGTATGATTGTATGACTTGAGTGTCGGGTCATGTGACCCCTATCTGTATGAACAAGTTATGTAAGGCTCTCTGGAGCCCTTTAAATAAAGTACTTTGAGTTGTAGAGTTTTGTTGTGATGCCATGTTGTATTTGCACATATCGAGCATATTGTGTGTATGATTGAAATGCTTGGTATGTGTGGGATCCGACAATCTAGTTGTTTATCCTTGGCAGCCTCTCTTATGGGGAAATGTAGTCTAGTGCCTCCTTGAGCCATAGTAGTCCGCTACAGCCCGGTTCACCGGAGTCCTGCTAGCCCAGCACTACTGCTCTGGACACTTGACTGGCCGGCATGTGATTCATATCGTTCCTGTGTCTGTCCCTTCGGGGAAATGTCACGCGGTGACATCCGGAGTCCTGCCTAGCCTGCTACAGCCCGGGTTCCCGGAGTCCTGTTAGCCCAGTGCTACAGCCCGGATTCACACGCTGCTGACCGACACGTTCGATGTTGATTCATGTATGCCTGTCCCCATACGTTAGTGCCGCTTTGGGTTCACGACTAGCCATGTCGGCCCGGGTTCTCTGTCATATGGATGCTAGCGACATTGTCATATACGTGAGCCAAAAGGCGCAAACGGTCCCGGGCCATGGTAAGGCGACACCCGTGGGAGTACCGTGCGTGAGGCCGCAATGTGATATGAGGTGTTACAGGCTAGATCGGTGTGACTTAGAATCGGGGTCCTGACAGCGTTGGCATCAGAGCCGGACTGCCTGTAGGTGCGTTAAGCCAAACTGGTCGATGTCGAGTCTAGAAATGCTTTAGTTATGTGTAGGGGAATTGATTGTGGGAGGGAACGTAAGGCGCTTTTACTCCTTAACCTATGCCCTCTGATCTGAGTCATTCTCTTCTCATTCTACGTGGGTTAAGGACTAGGCTCTCTTCTCTCTATCAGGTTCACGTGTTACTAATCCGTAGTAACTTATAGGATTGTTGGTTCCATGCTTCGGTTCAGTTTCTACTACCTTTAGTATGTTGTCGGTTGAACCAGAACCTTGATATGATGTTGTTGAGTGGTATTGCAAACTGTTGCGAATGTCTCAAATCTTTTCCGAGCATTTACAGCCGTTATGCTGTCCGAATTCTCCTAGAAATACTAATGCCTTGCATTATTCCGTGCTTTCAGATGGCCACCCGTTCCCAGAATCAAGTGGTTCGTCTGACCCGGTGCCTCGGCGTACCTGGTCACACGGCCATGCTGGTCCGAGTGATGGTTGAGACAGGCTATCGGTGGTATCCCGAGTATACCGTCGAGGAGCAGTTTCGAGACTTTAATCAAAGCCAATATTTTTGCACAGTCAGGATTTACCCTTCCTATCCTGGAGCTACTGAACCCCTCCATTGCTCTTATGGACTTGGGGTTACCATCGAGATGTCCGTGCAGGACGCGGCTTACTCGATGATGACTATCATGCGAGCCAGAACTGCCTTGCTTCAGAACACTGACTTCCGCTATATGCCAGCATCACTCCCTGGGGCACAGGGGTACTATCAGGCTACCTACTGTGATCCTACCCATGAGGATTCACTACTCCGCACCACCACCGAGATGCTTGAGGACAAGGACCGTGAGAATCGTGCCTTGCGAATGGAGCTCTTTAATGCCCGTTCTGATCACTGGGCCACTCTGACACGGTTTGCACCTGCCGTGCAGGCCGGGTATATGGACATGAGGGACTTGTACCCCGTGCGGTCTGGTCTGCCAGAATGTATGGAATGGCGTGATGTAGGAGGCATCACCCCTCCTCGTGGACCCCGTCTGCCACCGTTTGTTGGACCAAGGCCACACCCGAGTCCTTATGGACCGCAAGCTCCACAGGACCGACTGTTTCCAGATGATCATGTTCAGCTCCCAGGACATGGTGGTGACTTCTATGAAGATTACTACGGAGACGTCTGAGTTGGTAGTAGTTCCACTAGTATTGTAACAGTTGTATTCCCCACAGTCCTGCGTGTCTTGTGGGATACGACTTGGTGTGTATCACGTTCCGGAGGTGTAGAAAAATAATGTATAGGAGCTTGGAATGCCTCTGATGAGATGTATCGTCTTTCATCGTAGCTGTACTCTAGCCTGGGCTTGTACTAAACTATGTATGGTGTGTATGACCGTTGGTATATATATGTCAGTTTCTATATTACCATGTCATACTGATGATCATCTCTGCATTCCGTGTTATCCATTACATTCCGCATTTCCCTGCCAAGATTTAGCCATCCTTGTCTAAACCGTTGTTTTGTTTCTCCTAGGATGGTTAACACCCGCAACAACCCTGCTGTCCAGGCGCAGGGTGAAGCCAATGCAGTTAGGGGGGAGAATCTGCCTCAACCGCCTTCTCTGGCCGAAGTCATGCTGGAGGCAGAAAGAAACAAGCGTGAGACTAACCGCTTGCTAGAGCGAATTGAGCAGAATACTGCACGTCATCAGAGGAACGACTTGGTGTCCATCAATGACTTTATCAAGTTGTACCCACCGAAGTTTAACCATTCCGTCGAGCCCCTCGATGCGGATGATTGGCTTCGCAGCATCACCCATAAGCTACGTTCTGCCAACGTAGCCGAAGCTGATAAGGTTACCTACGCTGCCTATCACCTCGAAGGCCCTGCTAGCCTTTGGTGGGAAAACTTTGAGGCTATGCGCCCAGCCGGCCAAATCACTACTTGGGCTGAATTCAGTGAGGCTTTCCGTGAGCATCACATTCCGGAGGGTCTCATAGATCGTAAGCGGGAAGAATTCTGCAACTTCACCCAAGGCAGACTGACTGTGGATGCATACAGCCGTGAGTTTGGAAATCTAGCACGCTATGCTCCTGAAGAGGTATCCACCGACGCCAAGAAGCAGGCAAGGTTCCGCAAGGGACTTAGCCCCGAGCTTCGCCGTGATCTTCGTCTGCACGAGTGCACCTCTTTCCAGAAATTGGTCAATAAGGCCATCAGTGCTGAGACAGGACAGACTGACTATGACGCTACACGCAAGCACTCTCGCGATTTTGGTTCCTCATCCGGCTCCGGATCTCAGAAGCGCCGGGTCTGGATTCCAAACACTGCTCTGCCACCTAGGTTCACTCCGAGGCCATCCTTCGAGGCGCCTCGCCCCAACCAGCAGTATGCACCGCCCAAGGTCTATGGTGGCCCCGCTGCTAATGCTGCTCCACGCCCCAATGTTGTGACGTGCTTCAAGTGTGGAGAAACGGGTCACTATTTGCGCGAGTGCCCCCGAAACAACCCCAATCAACCTGGACAGTCCGTTGGCCGTGGTAAGCCAGCAGGAAAGACTTACTACGCCAAGCCAGCCACCACTGCACGTGGCCATGTCAACTATGTTTCAGCTGAAGAAACTCATGAGGATCCCAACGTCGTCCTTGGTACGCTCCTTGTTAATTGCCATCCGGCAACTGTTCTTTTCGATACTGGAGCATCTCATTCATTTATCTCTGAGAGCTATGCTCGATTGCACAACACCACATTTTGTGACATGCCCACCTCCATGGTAATTCAAACCCCTGGTTCTAAGTGGCAAACCTCTAGGATAAGCCATGGAAATGAAATTCTTGTCGACAGATTGGTCTTCCTTGCATCACTAATAGCTCTCAAGTCCTCGGACATAAATATCATCTTGGGTATGGACTGGATGTCAGCTCATTATGCTAAGATTGATTGCTCTACTAGAACTGTTCAACTCACCCATCCGTCGGGCAAGACAGTCAATGTTTTGACCCGAGTGTCTAAGCGTCAGCTTTACTCATTAAATGCCAACCCTCTTCCAGACCTTGAAGATGTTCCGGTAGTCCGTGACTTCCCGGATGTCTTCCAGAAGAACTGCCAGGTATTCCACCTGACAGGGATGTCGAGTTCGTGATAGACCTTGTTCCAGGAACCGTCCCAATCTCTAGAAGACCTTATAAGATGGCACCCCTAGAGCTAGCCGAGCTTAAGAAACAACTCGATGAGTCCTTGAAAAAGGGTTTCATCCGTCCTAGTTCTTCTCCGTGGGCTTGCCCCGTCCTCTTCGTCAAGAAGAAGGATGGTACGGATCGGATGGTTGTAGATTACCGACCTGTCAACCTAGTCACTATCAAGAACAAGTATCCGCTCCCCAGGATCAACGACCTGTATGATCAGCTCGCTGGATCCTCAGTCTTCTCTAAAATGGATTTGAGGTTGGGCTACCATCAAATCAAAATCAAGAACGGGGACATTCCTAAAACGGCCTTTGTTACTCGTTATGGCCAATACGAGTATACCGTCATGTCTTTCGGTTTAACCAATGCTCCAGCCACCTTCTCTCGGTTAATGAACTCAATCTTCATGGAGTATTTGGATAAATTCGTCGTAGTATACCTCGATGATATACTCATCTACTCCAAGAATGAGGAAGAACATGCCGAGCATCTAAGGCTAGTATTGACGAAACTTCGAGAGCATCGCCTTTATGCTAAATTCTCTAAGTGTGAATTCTGGTTGCCAGAAGTGACCTATCTAGGCCATGTAATCTCTGGTAAGGGTATTGCTGTCAATCCCGAGCGAGTTCAAGCCATCCTTGACTGGACTCCACCTGAATCGGTCAAGCAAGTTCGGAGTTTCCTTGGCTTAGCGAGCTACTGTCGCCGCTTCGTCGAGAATTTCTCCAAGGTTGCTAAACCTCTAACTGAACTCCTCAAGAAAGATAAAAAGTTCGAGTGGACCCCACAGTGCGAGTTCAGCTTTCAGGAACTGAAAAGACGCCTGACATCTGCTCCCGTACTCATACCACCAGATTTTTCTAAGGACTTTGTTATCTATTGCGACGCCTCGCGACAAGGACTAGGTTGCATACTCATGCAAGATCGTCACGTGATTGCCTACGCTTCCCGACAGTTGCGTCCACATGAGGATAATTATCCCACACATGATCTAGAGCTTGCAGCCGTAGTCCATGCACTCAAAACATGGCGACATTACCTTCTCGGTAATCGTTGCGAGATTTTCACTGATCACCAAAGTCTGAAATACATCTTCACCCAACCGGATTTGAATCTCAGGCAAAGACGTTGGGTCGAGTTGATCACAGATTACGACTTAGGAATAACTTACACCCCGGGCAAAGCCAACGTCATGGCTGATGCGCTAAGCCGTAAATCTTACTGTAACAACTTGATGTTACAACAAAGTCAACCACTTCTCCACGAGGAATTCTGTAAGCTTAACCTTCACATTGTTCCTCGAGGGTTCCTATCCACCCTGGTGGCGAAACCTACCCTTACGGATCAGATCATCAAAGCTCAGAAGGTAGATCCGGGAATCTCCCGTATTAAGAGAAACATCAAGAAAGGAGTTGCGGATTGTTTCTCCGTTGATGACCAAGGTGTTGTGTTCTTTGGAGACCGCCTAGTGGTTCCCAAGGTACGCAACCTGAGGCGATTGATCCTTAAGGAAGCTCATGAATCTCCTCTCACCATTCATCCCGGTAGTACTAAAATGTATCAAGACCTACGCCAGAGGTTTTGGTGGACTAGGATGAAGAGAGAAATTGCTCAATACATTGCTAATTGCGACGTCTGCCGTCGTGTTAAAGCAGAGCATCAACGGCCTGCAGGCACCCTTCAGCCTTTGGCTATTCCTGAATGGAAATGGGATAAAATCGGTATGGATTTCATTACCGGGTTTCCCAGGACCAAGAGAGGGAATAATGCTATCTTCGTTGTTGTCGATCGTCTTTCCAAAGTAGCCCACTTCCTACCTGTTCGTGAGAGTATAACCGCGAGCCAGCTAGCTGACTTGTACATCTCCCGAATAGTGTCTCTTCATGGTGTTCCATTGGAAATTAATTCAGACCGTGGAAGTCTCTTCACCTCTCGATCTTGGGAAAGTTTCCAAAATGCTATGGGACCGCCTTCCACCCTCAATCAAGTGGTCAGGTAGAACGAGTTAATCAAATTCTGGAGGATATGCTCCGAGCTTCTGTCATCTCTTTCGGCATGGATTGGGAGAAATGCCTTCCATTCGCCGAGTTCGCTTATAACAATAGTTATCAAGCTAGCTTGGGCAAAGCTCCTTTCGAGGTTCTCTATGGACGAAAATGTCGAACGCCTCTTAACTGGTCAGAAACCGGGGAAAGACAACTCTTTGGCCCGGATATGATTCAGGAAGCAGAAGAGCAGGTTCGCATTATTCGTGAGAAACTGAAAACAGCCCAATCTCGCCAAAAGAGCCATTATGACCGCAAACATAAGGCTATGACTTTTGAGGTTGACGAGAAGGCTTACCTTCGGGTTACTCCTTTAAAGGGAACCCATCGATTCGGTATCAAAGGCAAATTGGCTCCTCGTTACATTGGACCCTTTCGCATTCTTGCCAAGCGAGGAGAAGTTGCCTACCAATTGGAACTACCTCCGCATCTTTCCAAGGTTCATGACGTCTTCCACGTTTCTCAACTCAGGCGTTGCTTCTCGGATCCTATCCGTGGAGTGGACCACGAAACGCTTGATCTCCAAGATAATCTCACATATCGGGAATATCCCGTTCGAATCCTTGATCAAGCCGAGCGTACCACTCGACGCCAAAACATCAAGTTTCTCAAGGTTCAATGGTCACACCATTCCGAGAAAGAAGCTACTTGGGAAAGGGAGGATCGTCTTCGACTTGAGTACCCCACCTTCTTCCCAACGGATCCTAAATCTCGGGACGAGATTCTTTTGAGTGGGGGTGAGTTGTCACATCCTAGCTAGTTCATGCATTAGAGTGTTGCATCATGTCTACTTTTCACAGAAACTTGAAATGGGGATGCCAGAAACCCCCAGCACCCCCCTGAACACAACTAGGGTTTACTAAAATCCTTTTCAATGAACCTGAAATGCCCTCCATAAATGTTCACCATCTTTGGTCCTGGCTAAAACCTCTGCCAAAAATGGTTTCATATTTTTGGAGGCTATTCTGGATTTTTCACCAAGCCATAAGTATTTGCATTTGGGCAATTTAAATCCTATAAATATTTTTAAATGCCCAAATAATCTTGAAGGTATTTTTAGGCTGTTGAGAATAATTTCAAATGTGCCTCTGAATATTTCCAGGATTTTCCTAAATGGAATAGTATTTCTACTATTTCAAAACACAGAACAGAAATAAATAAAAAGAGAAAAACAGAAAGCAGAGAAGGACTTACCTGGCAGCCCACCTGGCGGCCCAGCACTGTGCTGGCCCATGGCCAGTCAGCTGCTTGCTCTCGCCAGAGCAGGCACAGAGGTGACGCCGGCGTGCGCGAGCTCGCCACGGCGCCACCTGTTTGCCGCCTCGCTCGTGGACGAGCTGGACGACCTCCACGTCGCGCCCCCGAGCCCCTGGACACCCCATTCGCCCCCATCGCCTCTCCCTCGCTCTCTCTCGCCATGGCCGACGCAGCCGCTGCCACCTCGCCGGCGTAGCCGTAGCCACCGCCGTCCTTGCGCCGCCCCACCGTGTCCAGCAGCTCCACCGTCGCCTTCCCCTTCGAGCAAGTCAAGCCCCGAGCGCTCGCTTGCCCCGAAGCCACTGCTTCGACCTCGCCTTCACCGCCCACCACCGGAGATCCCCTTCGCCGTCACCAGCGCAGCAGTTCGTCCCCGACAGCGCGACCTAGCTCATCGCCTCTGCCGTGAGCTTCTGCCCCTTCCCCATCTTCTCATTCTTGCTGCCGCCCTTTGCGTCGACCGTAACCAGCAGCACCGCACACGCCGCCGCACGAGCTCGTCGCCGACGAGGCTCCGGCCATCCAACGGTCGCACCACCATGGCCGTCAGCTTCACTGCATCGCCAGGAGCCCGTAGCACCATCGCATGCCCCTCGCCGTGCTCTCTAGCGACGGGTTCGACTACACCCGTACCCCGGCAGCCGCACGGCTCGTCGCCGGCGTCGATTCCGGCGACCCCGAGCTCCACCACCACCACCAGTCGATGCGGCTTGCTCCCAGCTACGCGTAGGTGCTCTCCGCCGCCCATTTGGTCGCCGGAGCACGGATCCCGCACCCCACCGCCGCGTCTGGACGTCGCCGGCGGCTAAACGCCGGCGAGTCAGCGTGGTTTGACCACGGGTTGACTCCCCAGAGTCACTGACAAGTGGGGCCCACCTGCTAATTAACCTGGGTTAGATTTAAGTTAATCCTAATTAGTTAATTATCTAACAGTGACACTGACACAGGGGACCCACACGTCAGGTTTGACCTGGACGACCCCGTTGACCGCTGACGTCATCATGACACACTGCTGACGTAATAAGTAATTAATTACTGGAATTATTCTTATACAGGAAATTCCAGAAATTATCACAAACTTCAAAAAATCATAGAAAATAATCTATAGCTCAGAATGAAAAGATTTATATATGAAAAATGATCAGAAAAATCCATTCTATCCATCTGTACTGGTTTCATGCATGTTTAAGCAAGTTAACCTACTGTTTAATGCAGAACAAGATAAAGCACTAACATGGGCCATTTATGAACTTGGAATTTGAATCTTTGATTCAAAATAGTCCAAACCCATCTGGTCTTAGTTGCATTAGCCCAATACATCCATTTTGCCATGTCTCATGCATGCATCATATTGTTGCACTTGCTTGGTGTTGATTGTGCTTCGATGTGTTCATTGTGGTAGGTCCTGCCTCCGAGGATATTCACGAGTATCCAACTGAAGGGCAGTATCCCACCACCACTCCGTCAGGCAAGCAACCCATTGATCATTTCGATACAAACCCATCTTCTCGCTTCTGCTCTCATTTACTGCATTAAGACAACGCGATTCAAACTGCTGTGTGTTGCGGTAGTTGAACCCACTTTCCTTTGCATGACCTGTCATTGCCACAGTAACTAGATGAAACCCACTAGCATGTGTAGGAGTTGATTGAGCCATGTTGTGTTCCTACAATGCTATGCTTGCTACGCTTAGAGTCGTGTCAGGTCTGGCTCATCAGGGTGATGAACTAGAGTGAAAGCGTGTGTCGGTAATGAGAGTGAGGTGTTGAATACGATTTGGTAAAGGTATCGATGGGAGGCCATGTAGGAGTACATGGTGGGTTGTTTCATTGAGACCGTCCCTAAGAACTGAGATCTGTATGCGTGATTTAAGATTCAGCTACTACCACGCATTGGGCCCGAAACCAATGGACCCCCTCGGCTTCTTAATCACCCTTGTCCTCTGTCCAGGAGTTGCACGTAGTTTCTGGTGTTTGTAGTAAGCTGGAGGCCGTGGACAGCGCTGACCAAGGGGTGGGCTGTGATGCGGTAGGCTCGTGGCACGGTGTACCGAGTCGCCCGTTTGGTGTCCGGGAACCCTGCACACATCGTTTGGGGCCGTATGTGGAAACCTCGGCCGGACTCCCTGCGGATGGAACCTAAATAGGCGATAAACCTGGACTAGAGACTTGAGTGTTTAGGTAGGCTGTGGCCGACACCCACGTTGGGCTTCCGCTTGAAGGTTGCCGAGTACACGTCGTGTAGCGACGGTAAGTGGTGAGAGCGTGTGTGACGAAGTACACCCCTGCAGGGTATAAAACTATTCGAATAGCCGCGTCCGCGGTAAAGGACTACTTGGTCGCTTATGCAGTTCATAGACAAGTAAATGGATACTATTAAAAGCCTCAAGATAAGTGTGAGTACCGCGGATGGCTCTCTCGTGGGATGACGAGGGAGGATCCACGGTGGAGTATTGAGATGGTGATTAGTGGACTCGTGTGCGAAAACTATTTCACAAGTGGTGTCTCGTAGGATAGCTTAGCCAAGAGTCAAAGCTGGCTTGCTGCAATAACTCCACTACCTTCTTGAGAATGAACATGTATAGTAGGATCTGTTGTAAGACTTGCTGAGTACCTTTGTACTCATGTTGCTTCAATTACTGTTTTCAGACGACAACACCGCCCCTTCCGATGGGTTCTATGTAGAACTCGACGACGACGAGTGACTTGCCACCCAGGTGGTGATCTAGGCTTGTGAAGGGCCTACGTAGATAGACAGGCTTCGTCAAGCCTTCTTTCTTTCTAGTGTCTGTACCCAGACAAGTTGCTTCCGCATGTGCTTGTATGATTGTATGACTTGAGTGTCGGGTCATGTGACCCCTATCTGTATGAACAAGTTATGTAAGGCTCTCCGGAGCCCTTTAAATAAAGTACTTTGAGTTGTAGAGTTTTGTTGTGATGCCATGTTGTATTTGCACATATCGAGCATATTGTGTGTATGATTGAAATGCTTGGTATGTGTGGGATCCGACAATCTAGTTGTTTATCCTTGGCAGCCTCTCTTATGGGGAAATGTAGTCTAGTGCCTCCTTGAGCCATAGTAGTCCGCTACAGCCCGGTTCACCGGAGTCCTGCTAGCCCAGCACTACTGCTCTGGACACTTGACTGGCCGGCATGTGATTCATATCGTTCCTGTGTCTGTCCCTTCGGGGAAATGTCACGCGGTGACATCCGGAGTCCTGCCTAGCCTGCTACAGCCCGGGTTCCCGGAGTCCTGTTAGCCCAGTGCTACAGCTCGGATTCACACGCTGCTGACCGACACATTCGATGTTGATTCATGTATGCCTGTCCCCATACGTTAGTGCCGCTTTGGGTTCACGACTAGCCATGTCGGCCCGGGTTCTCTGTCATATGGATGCTAGCGACATTGTCATATACGTGAGCCAAAAGGCGCAAATGGTCCCGGGCCATGGTAAGGCGACACCCGTGGGAGTACCGTGCATGAGGCCGCAATGTGATATGAGGTGTTACAGGCTAGATCGGTGTGACTTTGAATCGGGGTCCTGACACTGTGTGTACAAAAAACTTTGAAAAATGCAAACTGGTTGCTTGCGGTGGCTAGGAGTATCGCACACGATGCGTCTGCGAGTACTCGTGTGCGATGATTAGTAAGTTACACGTGCATTTCCTTATGTTAACACTTGTGTGAATAACACGTGGCACCGGCTATGGTATTCGGGTTGTGTGTGTGCTGCACTTAGTCTTCCCGCGCACCAGCGAATGCTTCCCGCGCTCCACATGGGTGAATTGTAAAATCCACGCCTATTCCCTTACCGGTTTCCCGCCACCAGCTAACGGCTTGCTGCATATAACCCATGCGGCAACGCACCGCCATGACACTCTGCGAAGATCTAGTCCTCACCCATCTACCATTAGTTATTCCAAGCATCCCAGGCAACAACCAAAGCTTCGACGTGGACGCCTACCTGCGTTACATCTTCGGCGAGGAGAACAAGCCGGAGCAGGTCGGGGAGCAAGAGCTTCATCGGTCGGTGGCCCATCGGCGTCACAGTCCTTGGGAGCACAATCGACATATTGCAGAGGAGGTGTGATGAGCAGTTTGCCATCCACCATGCAAAAGATCCGGAGCTGCTCGGCGGTATGATCGACGACCCACCCGAAGAACCGCCGTCACCAGTGCTCATCTAGAGCCTGATGCCCCGCAAGTAATGGGAACAGGACCATTGCGATTCAGTCAAGACAAAGGCAGCTTGCGGCTTCATCATTGCCTGCGGCGGCCGTGTCAACCTCGATCCCGATGATGTGGTGGCCAGGCTTGAGCGCATCCTTGGCGGAGGTGACGTCCCTGACGAAGTAGAACATCGCCAATGTGATATCTTGAGGATGCAGGTGATCGACCGAATTTGCTTCCAGGCCAGAGACATGGAATGGAGCGGTTCCGCGGAGTTGTCATGCGCGCGATTGCACATTGTCAAGCTCTTCTGGAAGAGGCCCAGCAGCCCCAAGAGCCTCCCATCAGCGCCAGCAGCTCCGTAGGCGGAGGCGGGTCGGGACACTCGGAGTGAATGGCCGCAAGGGTGCTATACTGATCATGGAGTCTGAGAAGACCATCGTCGGAAGGCCGCCAGCTCCGCCATTGTAACTTTGCCTCAACGGCGAGTAGAGCGCGCGCAGGGACGCCAGAGCGGAGCGCGCCGTGGCCGCCTCAATGGCGAGCAACCACGTGGTCAACCTTCTGCCATCAATAAATTTTGACCTTGTTTCTCATCACATTGCTGATTACAACGCAATAAGTAATTGCAAATCTGTTCACACCTCTCAAATTAATATGTGTTCACACTTAGCACCGGGCTATAAAAACTATCCACTCGAAAATTACTTCACAGTTCCTCTCCTCATCACCCACAAAACTGGTTTTCTCTGTCAAGTTGTTCCGCCATGACCGGTAGGAGGAGTTTAGGGTGGACATATAACCAGGCAGCAAAGACCAAGGCCGCGGAAGCACTAGAGAGGTCCCGCCGCGAAGCCGCGGCCGCAGCAGAGATGTCTGCGCGCGTCACGGAGCCCTCGAACGAGCTCTCACGGGCAAGTGAGGGCTCTCACAGCGCAATTGCGGCGTTGGCCATCGCGATGAGCCGGCATTCCTGAAGTCCTTCGCTGGCAACGACGACATTCTCGCTGGCGTCACTACGCAGCAGGAGCTGGTCGACGGCTTGGTGAAGCTGCTCAAGATCAGCGATGCCTCGGTTGACAAGGCGACCGGCCTCGTCGAGCAACTCATGGATGACAATGCGAAGCTCCTCAAGTTGGTCGCCGAGAAGGAGGAGGAGGCCGCCGGATGGAAGATGCTGCACGAGCAGAGTAGTTCCTCGGTGATGACGCTGAAAGCGGTCGTCGAGGAACTGATGGGTGGCTTGAGGAAGCTCCGGATCGAGCGCGAGCAGGAGGTGGAGGAATCCGTGGCTGCTTTCAAGCAAAGTCGTGAGGAATTGAAGAAGGAGCTGGAGGATTTCGCCGCCCGGCGATCCATCGACGAGTAGAGACAGTAGCGACCCAGATCGTTGTCTGCAATTTCCTTCTTCTCTTACCCCCTGTCTTCAGGGCTTTGCCGAATGTGGCATTTTAAATTATCCGGAATATGTAAGACAATTATTATGTGCGCCATTGCAAATTTGTCGTCGTATTATCCGTTGCCATTTTATTTGTGGTCGTATTATCCGTTGCCCTATGTGGCAATTTAAATTAGGGCAGAATACTAGTTGAAAACACGAACAAAGCAAATGCTGCCATGGGATCACAAGCAAACACCCTCCGTCCAGGTGCTTTAATTAACCCATTAATGGAGAAGTTGTGAGTGAGGCGGGCAGCGGCTGGGGCATGGAGGTCCAAGAGCTCGCTTCCCGGTGAGCATGGGCGGCCTTGCTGCTCGCACGTGTCCCGTCGAGCCTACGAGGTGGACAGGATGCACGCGTCCCATCGAGGCTGCGCGGCGGACTACTCGCACTCGTCCCGTCTAATCAAACGGCTGCACGCACGCCACCAAGTATGGTTAAATTTCGACACGATAAATATAATAGAACCGTTTGCGATATTAACGTGTCAGTTTTTTTCAAAAAGGACTTCATTGGCTACTAATGTGTGCGCCTCTTCTCAAACTGGACGATTTTTCTTACCACGGCATATATGTGCCATGTCATGAAACCATGCCAAGTTTCATGTTTTTTGGGTGACTTTTTTATTTTCTGGGATTTAAAAACCGAGATTCTCATTGTTTTAGGACGACGACAAGTTTGTAATTCATTCTCATTCCTTAAACGAGACCTAAACATGCACTCAATGACACATGTATGATTTCCCACCCATTTTGCTTCACTAGAGCATGTGGTTGTAGTTCAAATTTGAATTATGGACTAAATTAAATGCATAGAAAACTTAGTAATTAGTAATATATATATACAATGGCCAAACGAAACCTGAACAGTTTCAAATTTCAGCCCGACACTCCTGTTATTCTATGTTGCCTGTAGAAAACAAAGTTCAAGGCGAGAAGAGGCATCGATTATCGTTTCGCCCACAAGAGGGGCATGTTTCCCTACCGGAACCATGTGGGTTGTGACAGGCTCCGGTTTGTAAAAGGCTTGTAAGATAGCTTCGCCCAAATTGGACAATTATATATACCATGTAGTGACACCATACCAAGTTTCATGATTTGTCCTGGTGAGTTTTGGATTTACAAACATTTAGAAATGGAGATTTGCAATGTTTGTGGCCAGGCCAGGATGGCGAGACGGTTGAATTCATTCCCATTCATTCCATGGGACCTAAACATGCACCCCAAGGAAACATGTAGGTTTTTTCTAGCCATTTTGGTGCACTTAGCATGTATTTGTAGTTCGGATTTGAATGATGGACATTAAATGCCTAGAAAACTCAATTAATGAATAAAAAAGGTCAAACGAACCCTGAATAATTTCAAAGTTCAGCCCGAATCTCCAGTTGTTTCGTTTTGCGTGTAGAAGAAAATACGAGGCTAGAAGAGGCAGTGATTATCGTTTGGCCCAAAAGGCGACACGTTTCCCTATCGAAGCCACGAGGGTTCTTGCGACAGGCTCCGGTTTGTAAGAGGTTTGTAATAAAGCTTGGCCCAAATTGGCAATATTTTAACCATGACATATATGTGCCATGACATGATACCTTGCCACCTTTGATGACTTTCTGGTGAGTTTAGGATTTATGGGGACTTAAAAACCGAGATTCGAAATGTTTGAGGAAGAGCCAGGACACCGGTACGGTTGTAATTCGTTCCCATTCCTGGCATGAGACCTAAACATGCACCCAAGGACACATGTCTTTGTAGTTCAGATTTGAATTATGGACATTAAATGCCTAGGAAATTCAATTAGTGTATAAAAAGGCCAAACGAACCCTGAATAAGTTTAAAGGATGGATATCCTGTGGTTCCATGTTGCCCGTGGAAGAAAATACAAGGCGAAAAGAGGCAGTGATTACGTTTCGCCCGCAAGGGGAACACGTTTCCCTATCAGAACCATGAGGCTTCTTTGAGAGAAGCTCCAGTTGTTGTAAGAGGTTTGTAATAAAGCTTGGCCCAACTTGGACAATGTTTTTACCACGACATATATGTGCCATGACGTGACACCATGCCACCTTTGATGACTTTCTGGTGAGTTTAGGATTTATGGGGACTTCAAAACCGAGATTCAAAATGTTTGAGTGTGAGCCATGACACCAGTACGGTTGTAATTCATTCCCATTCCTGGCATGGGACCTAAACATGCACCCAAGGACACATGTATAATTTTTCTAGCCATTTTGGTGAACTGGAGCATGTATTTGTAGTTCAAATTTTAATTATGGACATTAAATGCCTGGGAAACTCAATTAGTGTATAAAAAGGCCAAATGAGCCCTGAATAAGTTTAAATTTCAGCACGGATATCCTGTCGTTCCATGTTGCCTGTAGAAGAAAATACAAGGTGAAAAGAGGCAGTGATTATGTTTCGCCCACAAGGGGGACACGTTTCCCTATCGGAACCACGAGGCTTCTTTGAGAGAAGCTCCGGTTTGTAAGAGGCTTGTAATAAAACTTGCGCCACAATGGACAAAAAAATTCCTCGACATATAAGTGCGATGTCGTGACACCATGACAGGTTTCACGATTAGCTTAGTTTTGGATTTACGGGGATTTAAAAACCGAGATTCTTCTCACGAAATGTTTTGAAATAGCACACGGTTCACTCACGAAAGCCAATATTCAAGGAAAACTTCATGGAAACCATATTTTAAAGTTTCATAAAATTCCGTAAAAAATGTGGGATGTTAAGAAGGTGATGTTTTATTGCGACACAAAATTTCAAGTTGAAAAACATTACGAGATGTGAGCTATGAAAAAGACAAATTCCACCCTGAATAGTGACATTACTATTCGGCACTATTCAACACTGATTTTTTCTTTTTTATAGCTCACATCTCTTAATGTGTTTCAACTTGAAATTTTGTGTGCCAATAAAACATCATCGTCTTAACATCCCGCATTTTTTGAATTTTTTTTGAAACTTCAAAACATCTTTTTCTCCTGGTTTTCACCGGTTTCCACCGAATATTGGTTTCCGTATGATATCCCCCCCCCCCGCTGCGCGCGCGATCTGAGTCATGCGTTCTGACTGGCCAGAACCCAAACCCCACGGATCGTATGTGTGCGCTGTTGGATGCTCCCAGATCGAATGGCAACCCTGAGCCCTTTCGACGGCACATGCAGTACATGGGTAAGCACTGTGCACATGCGTCGTGTAGCTCACGCTTCCTTCTCTACTAGTTTTTCACTCAAAACAGGCTACCGTTTCTCGCCACTCCTCTCATCGGTTTCCCGCCTCTTCTCCCAGATATGCATGATGTAGATGTTCGTTTAATTCTTATAGTTCATCTCAGCCAAAATCAATTAGTTTTGTAAAAAAACTATTTTAAGATTCATGGAATTGTGCATTGTAAAGGTAAAATCAAATAGTGACAATTCATTTAGAAAAAAAAGGTTTGGGCAATTAAGATATGGAAGATTCTAGAGAACAAAGGAGAAGTGCTTGTGTTTAGAGGTTTGTGCATTATGCTTAAGTTCAACCATGGAGTCTTCTAGATTGTACATGTGGCAGAATCTGGTGGAATGTAGATGATATCCAACGGCCAGTAGTGCTCGGATTTGCCATCTCTGTATCGTCGGATTGGCTTCATCCAACGAGCAACTTTCATAGTTATTCGCACACTATATATGTGTATAGATGTATAGATGCATAGATATATATAGATGTGTCCCATGCTAGACAAAATAAAGTTTGAGCGCATGCGTGGGACGACCCCCCCCCCCCCGCTGCCGCCTCGAAGTTGGGAAACTGACATCATAGGTATTGAGCCAGGCATGGAGTCGGGTACGGTGTTCGGTTTGTAATGTACTTGGCGTGGCCCATCGAAGTTGTGCATTTGGGATTTAAACACATCATACACTGTCACGACCGGTTTTTCAATAAAATAATTATTGAGAGACCAATCCCTTTTACGGACCAGTAAGGAAGAATTCCTTCTCACTGGTAGACAATATCTTGGTCACAGAAGAAAAATACCAGGAGTACTGAATATAATACAAGGTTGAGCGGAGACTGCTCAACAATTATTACATGCACGCCGATAAAACAAGACGGCGGATAGGGTGGCATACTACTAACTCACGATAATAACGGTGGTGGAAATATCACCGCGAAGCGAGTGATATGACTCCTGAAGACTACAGCTCTTCGAGCGTCGGAGTGAGGCTCGAGGAGGCTTATTGCGGGTGGCGGAAGCGTATATAAAACAAGTGACCAATATCCGGGATCGCGCAGGACTGACTGGGACTCCTCTAGGCGTCGGACGCGCTATCAAACTCTTCATCCAAGAGATCGCCTTCGTCAACATCTGGCCAAATCAACAAGCCAGGTGAGTACTATGAAAGTACTCGCAAGACAATTCGGACATAAGATATAGCAAATGTAAACATGAAGCATATGAACAATTAACCAGTGCGTTCAGACATAGAGATAATAAATACGGGGTGCCAAACGAGGGTCTGAATGACTCCTCGAGAGGAAACTTCAGAATAGTAATACTGGTGCCAAACGATGGTCTGAATGACTCCTCGAGCGGAAACTGCAAGAATAGTAATGCTGGTGCCAAGTGAGGGTCTGAATGACTCCTCGAGCAGAAAATGCAGAATAATAATACTGGGCCAAACGAGGGTCTGAATGACTCCTCGAGAGGAAAAATGCAGAATAATAATGCCACAGTCGGGCGTCGGGGCGACACCACATAAAGGGCTTATAACAGAAAATAAAGGCAGTGCGTGCCACAGTCGGACGTCTGAGCGACATCACATAAAGGGCTTATATTACAGCTCAATAATACAATAGTTCGGGAACATAAATTATCCCAAGCACGAGACAAATATAAAGTTAGTCCATCCACAGGAATAACAAATAAACTGGATTTACCACTTGAGCTTGTTCACCGGGGACAAGTCTTCCACGCGGATAGATATGGATACACTGATTACACTACTTGATCATGGATACGATGATTTGGAGGGAATTGACTCTGCAGAGTTTGTACTTAACCACAGCCAATGGATTTCAGTAGTCACGGGGACTAGTTTCGTCTATGGTGTTTTGGAAGAAACACGTCTAACCAGTACACACCCAATTCAACCTTCCGAAGCCAGGGATCACCCTCGGCAACGTTCAAGAAAAACCTTGAGACGGGGAGGCTACAACCTCGCGTAGCATGGGATCAAATTTCTATACGCGCGCTCTAAGGGGGTGCCCCCCCTCTCGGTCCCAACCGGAAACACCCATGCCCCCTGACCGGATGACTGGCTTTAATCCTGGGCCAAGGTACCATCATCCCGGCCTCTCTGTTTGGTGTGTACACGGAAAGAGGTTACCAACATACTAAACCGCATCCTGGCAAATGAAACATGTGGTAGCACGGAAGGGGGAAAGAACGATAACGTGACTCCGTCCACGTTAGCGTCAGAAATAGTCGGATGACGCAAGGCTGGTATGCTACAACAGTACCACCTTGCTGCCCTTCATGTCACCACATGATTAGGCCATCTCTCATCAGAGATCATCGCAACTATGGAACATGCGGGGAAAAGAACGATAACGTGACTCCGTCCACGTTAACGTCGGAGAAAGTCGGATGACGCAAGGCTGGTATGCTACAACAGTACCACCTTGCTGCCCTTCATGTCACCACATGATTAGGCCATCTCTCATCAGAGATCATCGCAACTTTAGAACATGCGGGTAGTTGCCTTACAAGCAACGAGGTATCTACCGACACTCATATGCCACGCACAAAACTTTCAAGCAAACATGCAAAACACCTGTCATATCAAATGTTCAAAACATGCTTGCCTGGTTCGGAGAAGTCGGAGTCTAGCTCGGCGAAGTTCGCAGCTCCGTCACCTCTTCCGGAACCTACGGCAATCACGAAAACGGGCACTAACGTGAAAACCAATGGGTGCACAGAAACCTCCAAATATTTTCCAAATAAATCTCATAAAAAACTAGACAAAATTTGAAGATTGTCAGAAAAAGAATCACTCAAAAATCCCTTTTTATTAAAAAGTTATAAAGGTTTCTGTCCAGGGACTTATCTGTAATGAAACAGAAAAGTTCCAGGGTTTTAACTGAGAAAACAGAAAACGGTTCGATTGGAAATGCGCAAGCTCAAGAGGGAAAGCGTATTTGCCCGAAGGCGCCAACAGAAAATGGTTTGAGGGGGAATATAACAGAGGCTGACATGCGGGGTCCACATGTCAGGTTTGAAAAGCTCGCCGGCGCCCGAAGACTGCGGTGGACGCCGGCGTCGAACCACGGCGAGTTAGGAGGATCGGAGGGTACCAAGAGCTTCATCTTGTTCTTCTGCGTCGGTGGGTGGTGGACTCGACCAACGGGGAGCACCACGTCGACGGCGACACTTTCTCTGGCGGACGGCGGTTCGGGTGATGGCGGGGAACTCCGGTGGAGGGCTGCAAACTTCGAATTGAAGCGCGGGTCAGAAAGAGGGATGCATAGTGAAGCTACTGGCAAGAGGAGGGAGGCGGAGGTGCACACACGGGGGCGAATCGAGTTGGATCCCGTGGCGGGTCGCGGCGGCCGGAGTCGAGGAAGGAGACCTCCTCAGGGCTCTTCTAGTG
This sequence comes from Triticum aestivum, assembly GCF_018294505.1. Taxonomy (NCBI): domain Eukaryota; kingdom Viridiplantae; phylum Streptophyta; class Magnoliopsida; order Poales; family Poaceae; genus Triticum; species Triticum aestivum. Next base: position 209,202,921 of record NC_057799.1, read on the forward strand.
GCTAGGCGTGCTCTAGGTAGAGTGCAGGGATGGTGGGTGCTCGAGTTGAAGCTCGGGGCCTCTATTTATAGGCGGATCGACGGGGTGGCCGTGAACGGAGAATCTCCGGCGAGCGATTACGGCGATGCAGTGGATTGGCAGGAGGTTTGAGTGGCCAGGCAGCATCAGTGGAGGTTACTGGTGTCATTCCACAGCTAAACGGAGTTGGTCTTGGCGTAATGGCGTCGGTCCACGGTGAGATGACCGCACGGGCTCGACGGTGGCAGAGAGCGCGCTCCGCGCCCTGCGGTTCACGACGAGGGTGGCAGCGCGTTCGGGGGAGTGGAAGGCCACGCGGCGAGCTCCGGTGGTTTGGGCGGCGCTAGGTGGCGTCGTCGGTGCCGTGCCTCCCGCTGGCGGCCGCAAAGCCGCTGCTGGCGTCGGTCACGGGGCGGCGCACCTTCTGCTGCTCGTCGCCGACATCCGCAAGGTGCCAGGCGTTCGTGCGGTGCAGGAACAAGAGGGAGGGGACGAGGAGTAAGGCGACACAGTGGCACTGGCGAGATCGACGTCGGGTTCTGAAGAAAACGACAGTGCACTGCAGTGTTCTCTGAACTTAACTGAAATTTGACATTGACAATGCACTGGAGGTGTTCGACAGAAGGATTTGGCTATGAGATAAATTTTTCTGGGGCTGTAACTTGGTGAGATGACCACTCAATGCACCCAGAGGCTGCCTGATTTTACTTGGAATTTTTGGAGGAAGTTTTGAATGAATTTCACCAAATTTGACAAATCTGGTTCAAACTTGCAGCAAGTGTAGTTTGAAAAATTTGAACTGAAGGCCAGTGGATCTTCATGGATCTTGGTTGAGGGTTCAAAGGACTAGGAAGGGGAGTTGGTTTGGGGGCAAACATCAAGACAGAAAATGGAGTTCCTTTGTAAATCTCCAAGTGCCAGAAGAGAAGACAGAAATTTGTTTGAATAAGATTTAAATGGAAAATATACATAGGGGAGGTTCAACTTGCTGGATTAGATGTCAAACATGATCCAAAGGTGAGGGAAGGGTTAGGAGAGAGTATTTGCACTAAGGCCATGGCAAGAGAGAAAAGTTGAAAGTGGTAAAGGATTATTCCAAAAGCCATAGTGCAAATTTCAAAGAGATTTTCAAAAGGCATTTCCCAAGTGAAAAGTATTTTGTCTTGAGTCCAAATAAAAAGCAAGAACCTCCAAGACCAAAAACAAGTCTTGGGTGAATCCAAATAAAACTCTTGCCATAAAGAAATATTTTGAAAGGGGGAGTTCTTTTGAAGAAAAAAAAATTTAAATCACCTCCCTCAAGTCAAATAAAATCTTTTGAAAAATCCAAATAAAAACTTGGGTGTCACATACACCATCGTACCCATACATATTTTCGGGCCGCATGCAGTGTATACGGGGTCTTTTGATCGACCATGTCTCCCTTGTGCGGTTTTTTGTGATGACACGGATATATGTGGGCTCCCCGAGTGTATATATATCATCCCTCTGACCGATAATGAGGGGTATGTGTTTGCCATGAATGGATTCCTCCTAGTTCATGTTAGGGCCGGTCACCGTCAAATGTCGGTCAACCAAAACTCGAGCTCATGCGTTGTCAGGATTCCCTCCCAAATGCTCGGATTGCTGGGTTCGACCTACATCAAACCCTGCATACGTATCTCATCCTTAACTACCTTGCCTTCATGGTTGTTTTCTGTATCGAGAGGTAGGCACCACATCTAAATTGTACATTATTCTATATTGAAAACACACATCACTCCTTCCCAACGTACATCATTTTGGGCCGCATGCAAGAGGTGTTGGTTTTGTGGTCCCTCTCGTGCGATGTTTATGATGGTTCAATCAATTGGACCAAGCGGTTTATCGACAACAACAACTGTCATTTGACCAAACGAAAGATTCATTGGTCCGTCTTATGTAGGTCATGTCGACATGCATGTATGACCAAAGTATCGATCATTACGTGCATCCGCCCCGCTGACACGAAGTGGGAGGTGGTGGGCCAAGCATCCTAGCTAGGTACGACATTATGTCATCATATATATCCTAGCTACGTGGTTGTTAGGGTGCTTTCAGGTTTGCGAGGCATGTGCCACCAAAGTTATGCATTGTGTATTTAAAGTTTTAAACAACCCCAATATTCGTACATATATTTGGCCACTTACAGGTGGTTCTTGACTTCTGGCCCCTCTCATCGATCTTCAATGACACGCCCAACCGTGGGCCCATGGGGTCAAAGTTGTGCATTGGAATTTTGAACATCACATACCACCCTTTTCACTCATATATATTTGGGCCACATGCTGGTGTGGCTGTCTTTTGACCCTCCCTAACGTTATATTTTGTTGCAAAGACTCTGATGATCCTCAATGGACACGGGGTATAATATCTAAACCGTGTGCGATAGAAGTGCAATGTGAATCACCACGACCGCGCAAGCACGAGAAAATTAAGGTGGAGATACTGGCTCAACCGTGTGTGATGCAAATGCGCTAAAATCACCACGACCACGCAAGCGCGAGCAAAGGGTGGAGGTACTGGCTTAACCGTGTGCGATGCAAGTGCGCTATAAAACCACAACCTGTGGAAGCTAAAGGCGGGTAAGTTTATTAGGAAATTAGGACGAACCGTGTGCAATAGACCAGCTAGCTAGAAATATAAAAAACAAACTACCCGCCTTGAGCGTTGCAAAAATCGGCGGATCTGCGCCACTTTTCCTTATTATCATACACGCATATTGTTATTGGACCGTGCGCGATCTTGGGCACTCCCGCCCCACATCAATTCCTTTACCCAAATTTTACTAGCCGTCGTACTTCAACCGTCGCCCACACTCCTCCAGCACCGACCTTATAGAAAAATTTTAGCAGCCGAGGCATTTGAACCGTCGCCCTCCCTCGTCCACCACCATCTCCACCCACCATTACTAAAATTTTCAGTAGCCGCGGCGTATCCTCAAACACCACCCCCCTCCACAGTCCCCCACCCGCCCCCTCCCCCCTTCAAACCCTAGCTCGCGGCCGCCGCCGGCGTCACCGCCAACCCTGCCGGTCTGCCCGTTCCTCCTAGCTTAGATAATAAAGTTCAGGTTATAAAGCGATTCCCATACCATCGCCCCACTCCCTTGAGTTTTTAGATGAGGCCTGCGGTGTCCCTCCCCACCAGATCCACATCCCTTACTCCAGAATGTCGCAGCCTAAGCTCGACCACGTATCCCGGGGAGCTCGACGAGAGTTCGACCAAAAAGCGGTTTATCATGGCCTCTCCGCCGGACGTTGGCGAGGTGGCCACCGTTCGCCCCGACCTGTCGATCCCGGAGCAACACGTCACCACAGAAGCCGGCGAAGACGTTGCCATGCCGAAGGCTTCATGTTAGCGGGCTAGAGTATTACTGTACCTCGGGAAAGCTGGCTACGACATCAAGCTCGTCCACACCGACGGCTTCACGTGGGCCATGTCACAGGTTAAGTGGTCCATCCCCAACCCCTCTGGTTCAACCGTCGTCGATCTCTTCGGCGGCCCTGCCGCTGATCTCCTCTGCCAAGCAGTCAAGGATTTGCGAGCTTTATACGCCATCGAGCCCATTTTGTCACTTCTGAAGGACACGTTCTACGGCGGCGGCTTGGGATCCTCAATTGCCAAGTCAGATCTCATCGACCACGACCATGAGGAGGGCACCCACGAAGGTTCTTCCAAGGTGAAACAGCCCATCTGTGACATCAGAGAGTGCACCATGGGTCTATGCTCTTCCAACTGGAAGGATCCCGTCCATGAAATGTGAGGCAACATTCTATCAGCAAATATTACCTTTTCTAGCTTGCCAACCCGTACCCTTTGTTGTAGTAGCATTTGCCATGCGATGCTTTAACTGTCCCGTGTTTAATTATTTAGTTATGCAAATATGTATTGCTCAATAGGTCTATGTGATGTTTAAGTATGAATTGTCCACTTTAGTTTCACGAATGGCTATATTTGGTTGTTTATAGTGAGTAGATGCCTTGTTTATCTGTATTTGTTTGCTAGGTTGGTTGGAGTGGGCATTTTTTCAGTTATCGAGCAGATGCCTTGTTTACCTGTATTTGGTTCTTAGTTTGCTTGCAGTGAGTATTTGTTGAGTTATCAAGCAGATGCCTTATTTATCTGTATTTGGTTGATAGGTTGCTTTTTTTAGCATTTGTCCAGTTATCAAGCAGATGACTTGTTTATCTGTATTTGGTTGTTAGGTTGCTTTTTTTTAGCATTTCTCCAGTTATCAAGCAGATGCCTTGTTTATCTTTATCTGCTTGTTAGGTTGGTTGCAGTGAGCATTTGTCCAGTTTTCAAGCATATGCCCTGTTTATCTGTATTTGCTTGTTAGGTTAGTTGCAGTGAGACTCTGTCCAGCTTTCAATGGCTATATTTGGTTGTTATACTGGTCATTTATGCCTTGTTTATTTCAGTCATTCACAATGTGTGGTTCATTATCAAGTCGGAACTGTGTCGCTCGACTACATCAACACCAGTTTGAACGGCTATATTTGGTTCCAGTTATTCCTGGTGTACTTAACACATGCCCTTTATTTTCAGTTTTACACATTTATCCAGTGTGATGTTTAAGCATTACCTACGTTCTATTCATTTTCAACAATACCAGTTTGAATTGCAATATTTGATGGCTGTTAAGCCTGCTGTCGGCAACATTGCCTTCCATTTTATATCTGCTTTAATAGCATGCTGAAACCAACACATTCAAGCTATCATTTGAGATGATGTTGTTTACCTTTGCTACATTTGTTTGATGTTAAGATTGTTGTACTTACCATGCCTTTCCACTACTTATGCAGGACAACAACGGGAGTGGTCACCATTTTCCGCCGAGGTTAGTTCATCCCTCGGCTTGTACTCCCCCGCCGTTCAATAATGTAGTGCATATAGATCCAGGCCTGGACACTAGTTAGCTTCTAATATTGACTTGTTGCTTGTAGGTACATATGCCCTTGGCAAGGATCCATGCACCTTTTTGCGTATGGGGAAATGAGATATTGATGAACAAGCATCAAGTGAGGAAACTGATAAGGATTATTAGCAAAAAGATACGAATGGTGGCAAGCAAATTATTTGTTTATGCTCTATCCAATACAACAGTGAGCTGTAGGATGGTAACTACAAACTCTGCAGCCTTCTCTTTTTACTGCCCATAATGAGTTGTTAGACAACAATGTCTGAATCTTTTTCGTTCCTAGTGGTTCCCGAAGCAGTTCACTCAAGATTACCTCGCAAAGTACATGATTGGTGGACATGCAATGAAGGTTAAAGTATTTCATCCAGACTACAATGAGCATCGAGAAGTCCTAATGAAGACAGTGAAGGATGGACGGGCAACCATCACAAGGGGTTGGCCTAGAGTCGTGCGCACCTTACGCATGGAGGAGGGCACAATATGGGCATTCCGCTTCACCTTCTCCAGCAACCAGAATGTATTTCGCCTCTCTCTTTACAGTCTTTAGTACAACTGTGGTTCATCATTCTTTACTTGGTGCTTCTGTAGTTCTTCAGTATATGTACATGTGCATTGAATTATGGATTCGTGGTTGAACCTATATTTGTAATAAACATGGTTGGATATGAAATAAGTGATTGCCTACTTTCAAATTCATAACATGTGAATTTTAAATTAGGGATTAATTGGATTAATTATGGATTAAATAGGGATTACACTGCACACGGTTTGCGAAAACGAAACGTCTGCGATATACGTGGAGATCAGAAACGTTTCTAGGATCCACTACATGTGCGATCAATCTCCACTGCACACATGACTTTCTCTTGAAAACTGTTTGTGTTAGTCCACCTTGCGCAAATATTTATCACTTAAAAAGTGTGTGTGATGGACAGCCTTTGCCACACAGTTTCTTTCTACGCACCGTGTGTGATGCATTCAATAATGCAAATGATAAAATTATTAATATCGTGTGCAATGCCAACGCTATCACAAACGATTTAACGGGAAAAATTGTGTGTGATGTACCTGTGAACGGAAACGTTTTCCTTGGAGCGACTGTGTGGGATGTACATACGAACGGAAACGTTTAGCGGGGACTGACTGTGTGGGATGTACTTGCGACCGGAAACAATTTCGCCGTATAATTGTATTTTTTAGCTGTACTACACGTATTTCCGTATTTGAGCGCTCCCCGGTCGCACAAGACCTCATTTTGCCGAACGTGTGTGCCAGGAGGGCATATCCCCGACGGTGTCTGGGTCATGTGGTAAGGACCCCCCTATCGCCCACACTCACTTGGCGACGGTTCTAGATGTCGTCGCGGAAAGGGGTTTTAAACTGTTTGTTTAGGACCGATGCGCACCAGTGTAACCTATTGACATAGTACCAAGTGCTAGTTGTTGTTTTATGCATGTTTTTTACATAACAGGAAATCAATATCATACAGAGTCCAAATGCAACGAAACTTCGCGAAGATATTTTTTGGACAAGAAGGAACATAATGGGCCCTGGCTGCGCCTGGGGGTGCCCCGAGGGGGGCACAACCCACCAGGGTGCGCCAGGAGGGCCATGCGCGCCTTGGTGGGTTGTGCCCACCTCGGGTGCCCCCCAGACCGCCTCTTTGCTCTATAAATACCCCAATATTCCAGAAACCCTAGGGGAGTCAACGAAATATTCATCCAGCCACCGCAGAGTCCAGAACCACCAGATCCAATCTAGACACCATCTCGGATGGGGTTCACCACCTCCATTGGTGCCTCTCCGATGATGCGTGAGTAGTTCTTTGTAACCTTTGAGTCCGTAGTTAGTAGCTAGATGGCTTCATCTCTCTGTCTGAATTCTCAATACAATGGTCTCTTGGAGATCCATATGATGTAACTCTTTTGAAGTGTGTTTGTTGGGATCGATGAACTTTGAGTTTATGATCAAATCTATCTTTTTATATCCATGAAAGTATTTGAGTTTCTTTGATCTATTTTATGCATGATCTCTTATAGCCTCATATTTCTTCTCCCGTATTTGGGTTTTGTTTGGCCAACTTGATCTATTTATCTTGCAATGGGAAGAGGTGCTTTGTAGTGGGTTCGATCTTACAGTGCTTGCTCCCAGTGACAGAAAGGGAAATGACACGTATGTATCGTTGCTACGAAGGATAAAACGATGGGGTCTATCTCTACATAGATAGATCTTGTCTACATCATGTCATCGTTCTTATTGCATTACTCCATTTTTCCATGAACTTAATACACTAGATGCATGCTGGATAGCGATTGATGTGTGGAGTAATAGTAGTAGATGCAGGCAGGAGTCGGTCTACTAATCTTGGACGTGATGCCTATATAATGATCATTGCCTGGATATCGTCATGATTATTTGAAGTTCTATCAATTGCCCAACAATAATTTGTTCACACACCGTTTGGTACTTTTTCTCGAGAGAAGCCACTAGTGAAATCTACGGCCCCCGGGTCTCTTTCTCATATATTTTCCTTTGCGATCTACTTTTTCCTTGCATTTATTTTCAGATCTATTAAACCAAAAATACAAAAATACTTTGCTGCACTTTATTTTAATTGCGATCTATTTATTCAATCTATTACAACTTTCTCCCGTCCATGCACCTTTCTGGCGCCGTTACGCGAAAGGGATTGACAACCACTTTACCACGTCGGTTGCGAGTGGTTGTTATTTGTGTGCTGGGGCTGTTAACGTTGTGTTGCTTGGTTCTCCTACTGGTTCGATAACCTTGGTTTCATATCTGAGGGAAATACCTACCGCCGATGTGCTGCATAATCCCTTTCTCTTTGGGGAAATACCGACGTAGCTTCAAGCAACATCATTGACTACGATGGGATTTTCACACTCGTAGCAATGCTTAAGTCTGTCCGAATCATGTTAGCAATAGTCGCATTTCATGAAATCTGGCAAATGGATGTCAAAACTGCATTCCTTAATGGATTTCTTAAAGAAGAGTTGTATATGATGCAACCAAAAGGTTTTGTCGATCCTAAAGGTGCTAACGAAGTGTGCGAACTCCAGCGATCCATCTATGGACTGGTGCAAGCATCTCGGAGTTGGAATATACGCTTTGATAAGGTGATCAAAGCATATGGTTTTATACAGACTTATGGTGAAGCCTGTATTTACAAGAAAGTGAGTGGGAGATCTGTAGCATTTCTGATATTATATGTGGATGACATATTGTTGATTGGAAATGATGTAGAATTTCTGGATAGCATAAAAGGATATATGAATAAGAATTTTTCAACGAAAGACCTCGGTGAAGCTGCTTACATATTAGGGCATCAAGATCTATAGAGATAGATCAAGACGCTTGATAAAACATTCAATGAGTACATACCTTGACAAGATTTTGAAGGAGTTCAAAATGGATCAGTCAAAGAAGGATTTCTTGCCTGTATTGTAAGGTGTGAAGTTGAGTAAAGACTCAAAACCCGACCACGGCAGAAGATAAAGAGAGAATGAAAGTCATTCCCTATGCCTCAGCCATGGGTTCTATAAAGTATGCCATGATGTGTACCAAACCTGTTGTGTACCTTGCCATGAGTTTGGCAAGGGGGTACAATAGTGATGCAGGACTAGATCACTGGACAGCGGTCAAAATTATCATTAGTTACCTTAAAGAGGACTAAGGAAATGTTTCTCGGTTATGGAGGTGATAAAGAGTTTGTCGTAAAGATTTATGTTGATGCAAGCTTTGACACTGATCTAGATGACTCTAAGTCTCAGTCTAGATACATATAGAACGCGGGAGCAATTAGCTAGAGTAGCTCCCTACAGAGCATTGTAGACATAAAAATTTGCAAAATACATACGGATCTGAATGTGGCAGACCCGCTGACTAAACTTCTCTCACAAGCAAAACATGATCACACCTTAGTACTCTTTGGGTGTTAATCACATAGCGATGTGAACTAGATTATTGACTCTAGTAAACTCTTTGGGTGTTGGTCAGATGGCGATGTGAACTATGGGTGTTAATCACATAAAGAGGTGAACTATTGGTGTTAAATCACATGGCGATGTGAACTAGATTATTGACTCTAGTGCAAGTGGGAGACTGAAGGAAATGTGCCCTCAAGGCAATAATAAAGTTGTTATTTTATATATCCTTATATCATGATAAATGTTTATTATTCATGCTAGAATTGTATTAACCGGAAACTTGATACATGTGTGGTTACATAGACAAAACACCGTGTCCCTCGTAAGCCTCTACTAGACTAGCTCATTAATCAAAGATGGTTAAGTTTCCTAACCATAGACATGTGTTGTCATTTGATGAACGGGATCACATCATTAGGAGAATGATGTGATAGACAAGACCCATCCGTTAGCTTAGCATATTGATCGTTCAGTTTTATTGATATTGCCTTCTTCATGTCAAATACATATTCCTTCGACTATGAGATTATGCAACTCCTGGATACTGAAGGAATACCTTGTGTGCTATCAAATGTCACAACGTAACGGGGTGATTATAAATATGCTCTATAGGTATCTCTGAAGGTGTTTGTTGGGTTGGCATAGATCGAGATTAGGATTTGTCACTCCGAGTATCGGAGAGGTATGTCTGGGCCTTCTCAATAATGCACATCATAAGAAGCCTCACAAGCAAAGTGACTAATGAGTTAGTTACAAGATGATGTATTAAGGAACGAGTAAAGAGACTTGCCGGTAAATAGATTGAACTAGGTATATGGATACCGACGATCGAATATCGGGTAAGTAACATACCGATGGACAAAGGGAATAACATATGTTGTCATAACGGTTCAACCAATAAAGATCTTTCTAGAATATGTAGGAGCCAATATGAGCATCCAAGTTCCGCTATTGGTTATTGACCAGAGAGGTGTCTCAGTCATGTCTACATAGTTCTCAAACCCGTAGGGTCCGCACACTTAACGTTCGATGGCGATTTAGTATTATATGAGTTATGTGATTTGGTGACTGAATGTTGTTCGGAGTCCCGGATGAGATCACGGACATGACGAGGAGTCTCGAACTGGTTGAGAGGTAAAGATTTATATATAGGACGATGGTATTCCGACACCGGAAGTGTTCCGGAGGGTATCGGGTACTTATTGGGTCACCGGAAGGTGTTTCGGGTACCCCCGGCAATCCTATGGGCCATATGGGCCTTGTGAAGGAACACACCAACCCAGAAGGGGCTGGGGCGCCCTATAAGGTCATAGGAGGAGGAGAAGGAAAGGGGGGAAGGGAAAGGAAAGTGTGGATTAGGATTCCCACTTCCTTCTCTCACCCCCTCTTTCCTTCCCCTTCATGCATACATGGAAAGGGGGGCGCAGGGCAAGGCAGGGCCCCTAGGGGGCGCCGGCCAACCCTAGGGCGCCCCTGGCTGCCTCTCCCCCTCCCACCTATATATATGTGGGGAGGGAGCGCCTAGAACACACAACATCAATTGTTAGCCGTGTGCGGCACACCCCTCCGCAATTTACACCCCCGGTCATGTTCTCGCAGTGCTTAGGCGAAGCCCTACGCGGATCACTTCGCCATCACTGTCACCATGCCATCATGTTGAGGCAACTCATCTACTTCCTGGACACCTTGGTGGATTAAGAAGGCGAGGGGCGTCATCGCGCTGAACGTGTGTAGAACTCGGAGGTGCCGTACGTTCGGTGCTTGATCGGTCGGAGCTAGAAGAAGTTCGACCACATCAACCGCGTTGTCAAACGCTTCCCCTTTCAGTCTACGAGGGTACGTAGACACGCTCTCCCCCTCTCGTTGCAATACATCTCCTAGATAGATAGTGCGTGAGCATAGGAATTTTTTTTAAATTGCATGCTACGTTCCCCAACAAACGAGTCAGGGTAGATTGTACTTGGAGTCCATCGAACCTTACACTGGTACAACAACGTACTATACAAACGGTTTTTTAACCCCTTTCCGCGACGGCGTTTGGAACTGTCGCCAAGTGAGTGTGGGCGATAGGGGGGTCCTTCCCACATGACCTAGAAACCGTCGGGGATAGGCCCTCCTGGCTCACTGGCTGGGGCAAAATGAGCTCGTGTGCGATCTGGCGGGGCATCGAAACCCAATTGTTTCCGTTCGTATGTACATCCCACACGGTGAATCCCAGAAAATCATTTCCGTTCATATGTATATCACACACAGTTCTTTGTGTGGAAACGTTTGTGCAAGGTGGCCTAACGCAAACAGTTCGCTGCCGGAAGTCATGTGTGATTGTTAGTTGATCGAACACGCCTACTTTCGAGAAACCGTGCGGGTTGTTTAAGTTCATTGCCCATGGTGCTGTCTGAGTAACCGTCTACAATAGAAAACCCCAATAAGCAGGGTAATTAGCCTATTATTGATAATCCATGTACTAATCAAATTGATATTTCTTATAAAACACACCAGATATTTCACATCCGTATAACAGCAACCAGGATTTTATAATCGAATTACATCAGATAGCTTTGGCACTCAGTTATGCCATTACACAACAGCACCAAGTTTCACATGAAACGTCAAAAACCTTTGGAAAGTAGCATCATACATGGTAAATAGAAAGATGAATCTCATCTGGGAAACTGTAGAAGCAGAAGGCAAATATTGAGCCTTCAGTGATGTTGGATGTCCTTGCAACTTTAGGCCAGTGGCTATGGATAATTGCCCGCCCAACCTTTGTCTTCTTCAGCAAGGCTTCAATACTGTACCATGGGTGTTGAATGAATACATTCCTCGCCTCTTGACCATGCAGGTGGTTTGAGAGGTAATCATCGGTGAAGTGCTTTGAAAAGTACTGAAAACAAAGATATGCATAAGTCGCTGTTATAAATTTTGAAATGGTGCAAGGGGTAAAAACAAGGTAAAAGAGTTAGTACCATCCTATAGCTGACTGATGTCTTCTTCACTGTGCGAACAAAGATCTTGCTGTTATTCGTCGCAAGTTTCTTCATCCTAACAATCTTTCTGAATTCTTGACTTGACTGATATTCATGGACATCTCATTTCCCCATATGCAAAATGGGTCGAACAGTGGGTCTAAGCCTCTGACAGCAGGACCTACATGTGCAAGACCAAATTGTAAGAAACCTAAATATTAGAATGATTCCTGCAACTTCACAATAATGTGCTATTAGCCAAAGGACTATGCTTGAACAAACCTCGATGGTAAACCACAGTGTCTCCCATTGTTTCCCTGCAACACACATAAGGAAGATCTTGATCAGGTTAACTGAGAGTTGCCATACTATCAGTAGAATATGTATTGAGTAAAGCCAAATTCGATTGGTGTCACATGCATAACAATACAAAATTGTACCAACAGCAAATGAAAATCAAATTGCAGAACTGAACCAAACAGTTAAATGGACAGCAGACCAAATGAACCAAAATAGTTAACTGAGCACGACATTGCAGAATAGAAACATGTACTAGAAGATAAGACAGTTAACAAAACAAAGAATGCTTGAGAACAGTACTACGAAATGTAGCAATTGTTGGACCAAAGTGTTAACTGAACATTACATTTCAGAGGACCAAACTATTAACTGAACATAAGATTGCATATTAACATTACAGAGGACAAATCAGAAGAAGGCATTGGTGGTGGCCTCAAGAAAATAGCACGAACTGTATTTTAAAGTAGACAACCGCGTGGCAGTGTCGATGGTGGCCTCGAAGACCAGGTGCTCCTCCAAGATCTGGCGGTCGGCACGCATGACAGCCATAGCGACCTCGTGCGCGCGTCCGGCCGCATGCTACTGAGCTCCATGTTATACTGCGTGCAAAATGGCTGTGGGTGGCGCTTAATTGGAGGAGGGGGGCAGTGATTTCGGCGGAAGGTGTAGCGCTGTCGTTCGGGGCATGTGGGACGGGAAAGGAGGAGGATGGTGTGGGTGGGGTGTGGATTACCTGACCATATCGGCAAGGCCGCGTAGCAAGAAGGGTCGGCAGCGAGGAGGCTGCGCAGCAAGAAGAAGGGTCGCCCGTGAGGAGGCGGCGCTGCAAGAAGAAGGGTCGCCGGCGAGGAGGCGGCGCTGCAAGAAGAAGGGTAGCCGGCGAGGAGGCGGCCCTGCAAGAAGAAGGGTCGCCGGCAAGGAGGCTGAGCTGCCAGTAAGAAGTTGTGAAGGTTTGAACTTGGAAAGCAAGGAGGAACAGTGGAAATGTGGCTTTTGGTGGGAGGAAGGGGGCGGGGAGATAGATATTTCCGCAGTGGCAAAAAAAATTCGCTCGATGCCGCGAGAAACTAGCGCGCAAGTGTGGTTCAAGCAGGGGAGTTGTCACAGCCCTAGATTAGCCTTGTTTGTCTTTGCATCTCTTCATGTCATCATCATAGTTATGTTTATGAAATTTGAATTGAGATTAGTTGAAACCCTCCTAAATCATTTCAGAAATAATCAACATTAAAATCTCTTCAAAGAAGTCCAAGAAAATGTTCCTCTTAGTCTCTGAAAATATTGGCAAGAGGTAAAATTCAAACCAATATTTTTGGTATCTCAGAAACATTTATTTTGGTCCTCTGAATTAATTCAATAACTATTTGCATTGGATATTTTTTATATAATTAATATATGTCCAATAATTCTGGAACATTTTATGTGGTTTTGTATATTCTAGTTCTAGCCACATAATTATTTTCCGGATTTTATAAAATGGTTTGGTGTTAAAACTAAACCCAAAACAAATTGCAGAAAAGAAAATAGAAAACAGAGAAGAGAGAGATTTACCTGGGCTTACCTGGCTGGCCCAGTGGACAGCCAACCCACGAGGCCCAGGCGCCAGTCACCCCTAACCTCCTGCCAGTAGGTAGGAGGGCGTGTGGCCGCGGCGCGCGCGCACGCGCTCGCCAGCTCCTGCTTCCCACTGCTGCTGGAGACGGCCCCGAGCCCCACGACACCCCCCCTGACCGCCCCTCTCTCTCCGGACCCCCTCCTCCTCCTCTGCTCTCTCTCTCCCGCGATCGACCACGAGCACCTGAGAGCGCCGACGAGCACCACCCCGGCCATCGTCCACCCCTCGCCACGCCGATGCTTCCAGAAGAACCGTCGAGCCTTCCTCTCCGTCTCCACCAACCCAAGTGACGCCGGAAGCCCGGTAGCACCGCCCTTGCCGCCGTCTTCTTCCTCCGGACGCCGGAGATCGGCTTCGTTGTTCCGCCCGCACCGGACCTCCCACGAGCCGCTGACCTCTTCAACGTGATCGTTGTGAGCTTCCGCGCGGAAACCCTCTCTTCCCCCTCGCGTTCGCGAGCTCCAAGACGCATCTCCGCCATGGCCGAGAGCTCGGCTCCGCATGTCGCCGTCGTCGTTCTAGCCACCGCCGCTCGCGTCCGAACCTATAAATGCACTCAGCACGCTCCCAGGAAGCTAACCCACCCACCGGCATGTCCTGCAGTGCACCGCAACGCCGACCCCGAGCTTGACCGAACTCCGGCCACCGCGCTTCTCGCCATCGGCGTTGTTTCCGTACACCCCAGCCACCGCCGCTTGCTGCCTTCGAAGCACGCAAGCGTGCGCTTCGCGTAGAGCCTAACGGCCGCTCGTTTGATCGCCGGAGGAGCGTTTCCGACGCCTCCGCCGTCGGCTATGGTCGCCGGCGGTTAACCGCCGACGTAACCGGCCATTAGGGCCTAAGCACCCTACTAACTACCCCCTGGAGTCAATGACAGCTGGGCCCCGCCGCCTAACTAACCGGCTAACCAAAATAGATTAAGGTTAATCTAACTGCGGTGGACCCCACGTGTCAGTTTGACTTGGTCAAATCAGTGTTGACCGGTCCCACGTGTCATCCACCCAAACTAGCCCTGAGACACTGACATGTGGGTCCCACTGGTCAGGTTTGACCAGGGGCAGCCCAGTAGACCTGCTGACGCTAGGCTTACGTCATGCTGACCTCATAATCATTTTCTGGCGATTTTATATTTCAGAAATGAATTATAAAATCCAGAAAATTGCCTAAACTTCTAAAAATCATAGTAATTCAACCGTAGCTCCAAATCAAATAATTTATATATGAAAAATGATCAGAAAAATCCAATATTTCCATCTGTAATGTTTTCCTGCATGTCAGAACACTTTAACCTTGCTTTTTAAGTGAAACAAGCTAATGCATTAATATGACTTCATATCATGGGCTTTCATTTGAATCATTGATTCAAATGGACTCAAACCAACCTGTTTTAGAATGCATTAGCCAAAACACACCCATATTGCCAGGTCATAGCATGCATCATATTGTTGCATATTGCCTTGTGATGATTGTGTTCCGATGTGTCTTTCGTGGTAGGTTCTGCCTCCGAGGATACCCACGAATATCCGACCGAAGGGCAGTATCCTACTACCACTCCATCTGGCAAGCAAAACCCCCTTGTTCATTCCGATACAATCCCACTCTCTCGCTCCTGCTCTCTTTTACTACAATAGGACAACAATGATTCAACTGTTACATCCTGCGGTAGTTGAACCCCTTTTCCTCTGCATGACCTGTCATTGCCATAGTAAATAGATGAAACCCACTAGCATGAGTAGGAGTTGTTTGAGCCCTGATGTGCCTACTCATTCATGCTTGTTTGTCATGCCTGCTACTGCTTAGAGTTGAGTCAGGTCTAATTCATCGGGGATGAATTGGAATGGTGATGAACATGTCCTACTGTGTGTGAGCTAAGTGTGTGAACACGATTTGGTAAAGGTAGCGGTGAGAGGCCATGTAGGAGTACATGGTGGGTTGTCTCATTGAAACCGTCCTCGGGAACTGAGTTCTGTGTTTGTGATCCATGAACAACTACTACCACACGTTGGGCCCTGAAATATGAACCCCCTCGACTTATTAACCGCCCTGTCCTCTGTCCAGGAGTTGCAACTAGTTTCTGGTGTTTGTAGGATATGTGTTGGAGGCCGTGCGTAGCGCTGACCCTAGGGGTGGGCTATGATGCGGTAGATTGATAACCCACAAGTATAGGAGATCAATTGTAGCCTCTTTTGATAAGTAAGAGTGTCGAACCCAACGAGGAGTTAAAGGTAGAACAAATATTCCCTCAAGTTCTATCGACTACCGATACAACTCTACGCACGCTTAGCGTTCGCTTTACCGGAAACAAGTATGAAACTAGAAGTACTTTGTAGGTGTTTTTGGATAGGTTTGCAAGAATATAAAGAGCACGTAAATAAAAGGTAGGGGCTGTTAAAGTAAAGACACAACTAAAGTAAATATAGCGAGTGTGGAAAAGTGATGGTAGGAGTTGCGAAATTGTCCCTAAGCAATTGACTAGTTTACTAGACCGATAGCAAGTATTATGTGGGAGAGGCCACTGCTAGCATGTCATCCCTGACTTGGAATTCTATGCACTTATGATTGGAACTATTAGCAAGCGTCCGCAACTACTAACGTTCATTAAGGTAAAACCCAACCATAGCATTAAGATATATTGGTCCCCCTTCAATCCCGTATGCATCAATTTCTATGCTAGGCTGAAGCTTCTGTCACCCTTGCCCTCCAATACATAGTCCTATCAACATACAACTAACCCTATGGTGTGATACACGCGCGCGTTCATATGATGGGCACGAAAGGATAGCAACATAACAACAAGAAAATTAAATCAATCATAGGAATTCATCAACCACCGATAGGACAGCGAAAATCTACTCAGACATCATAGGATGGCAACACATCATTGAATAATAATATGAAGCATAAAGCACCATGTTCAAGTAGAGGGTACAGCGGGTTGCGGGAGAGTGGACCGCTGTAGATAGAGGGGGGAAGGTGATGGAGATGTTGGTGAAGATGGCGGAGGTGTTGGTGTAGATCGCGGTGATGATGATGGCCCCCGGCAGCGTCCTGGCGCCACCGAAAGCTTGGGGGAGAGAGCCCCCCTCCTTCTTCTTCTTCCTTGACCTTCTCCCTAGATAGGAGAAGGGTTTCCCCTCTAGTCCATGGTCTCCATGGAGTGGGAGGGGCGAGAGTCCCTCCGAGATTGGATCTGTCTCTCTGTCTCTCTCTGTTTCTGCGTTCTCGTCTGGTTCCCTTTCACCGTTTCGTATATATATGGAGATCCGTAACTCCGATTGGACTGAAACCTTCGCCGTGATATTTTCCCAAAAATTAGCTTTGTTGCGGCTGAAGAAGGGCATCAACCGCCTTACGGGTGGCCCACGAGGGTCAGGGGCGCGCCTAGGGGGGCAGGCGCACCCCCTGCCTCGTGGCCACCTCGGGCACCGTCTTGCGTTGATTCTTCTTCCAGAATTTTTCAAATATTCCAAAAATATTATCCGTCC
The DNA here is from genome assembly GCF_018294505.1 of Triticum aestivum. Taxonomy (NCBI): domain Eukaryota; kingdom Viridiplantae; phylum Streptophyta; class Magnoliopsida; order Poales; family Poaceae; genus Triticum; species Triticum aestivum. Next base: position 209,220,191 of record NC_057799.1, read on the forward strand.
GTTTTTATCCCGTTTGGATTCCGTTTGATATGGGGTTTCTGCGAAACATAAAACATGCAACAGACAGGAACTTGCACTGGGCACGGGATCAATATGTTAGTGTCATAAATAATATAAAAAGTTGCCAAAAGTATATGAAAGTTGTAGAATATTGGCATGGAACAATCAAAAATTATAGATACGATGGAGGCGTATCAGCATCCCCAAGCTTAATTGCTGCTCGTCCTCGAGTAGGTAAATGATAAAAAAGATAATTTTTGATGTGGAATGCTAGCTAGCATAATCTTGATCTTATGTCTAATCATGGCATGAATATTAGGACACGAGTGATTCAAAGCAATAGTCTATCATTTGACATAAAAACAATAATACTTCGAGCATACTAATAAAGCAATCATGTCTTTTCAAAACAACATGGCCAAAGAAAGTTATCCCTACAAAATCATATAGTCTGGCTATGCTCCATCTTCACCACACAAAATATTCACATCATGCACAACCCCGATGACAAGCCAAGCAATTGTTTCATACTTTTGACGTTCCCAAACCTTTTCAACTTTCACGCAATACATGAGCGTGAGCCATGGACATAGCACTATAGGTGGAATAGAATATGATGGTGGAGGTTGTGTGGAGAAGACAAAAAGGAGAAAGTCTCACATCGACGCGGCTAATCAACGGGCTATGGAGATGCCCATCAATTGATGTCAATGTGAGGAGTAGGGATTGCCATGCAACGGATGCACTAAGAGCTATAAGTGTATGAAAGCTCAAACTGGAAACTAAGTGGGTGTGCATCCAACTTGCTTGCTCATGAAGACCTCGGGCATTTGAGGAAGCCCATCATCGGAATATACAAGCCAAGTTCTATAATGAAAATTCCCATTAGTATATGAAAGTGATAACTCAAGAAACTCTCTATATGAAGAACATGGTCCTACTTTGAAGCACAAGTGTGGTAAAAGGATAGTAACATTGCCCCTTCTCTCTTTTTCTCTCATTTTTTTCTTTTTTTTGGGCCTTCTCTTTTTTTGGCCTTTCTCTTTTTTTATATATTTTTTTTAATTTTTCGTCCGAAGTCTCATCCCGACTTGTGGGGGAATCATAGTCTCCATCATCCTTTCCTCAATGGGGCAATGCTCTAATAATGATGATCGTCACACTTTTATTTACTTACTAGTAAGATGTCCGTGCGCTGCACGGAACAACAAGATGCATGTTGAGATTGAACTGTGCAGGAGTAGGTCTCGTGTCTAACCATATTGATATCTTTATCTTCCGTGAGATGTGCAATCCTCCTCCCCAACAAAATTACATTTTTTTGGTTGTGTGCAAAATTTGATGAAGAAAAAAATAGTTGTGATGCTTTGTACAAAATTAAACAAAATGAATGCTCCAAGAAGCTTTAAAAATAGTCAATTTTCGTTTGTCCAGACCACCATTTATGTTATTCCTTCACGAAATCCTACGCACAGCTATCACACTCCAGCATATTTGACGCCAAAATAAGTAAGATTTTTGAATTTTATTACTATTTTTCTAACTGTACTATTCAACGATGTGTATGTAATCTTAGGAAGTCCATGTCACATCTTTCTTCTTCTACTTCTAATTAGAAATGCACACGTCCAACTCAAAAATAAATAAATAAGAAATGCACACCAAAATTGGTTGTGCATCTAAACATACTTTTCTTGGCACACATGACATTTTTCATGTATCGACACAAATTCAGACTCAAGCTGTAGTATGAATATAATCTGTAGCCTAAACATAATCTTTGTTTGGCTCCATGGGGCTCCTGACTATTCACCTCTTCACAGACTAATTCATAAAGGTGGAAGGAACACCACAACTACTTCTCCACATATAATTACAAGATTATAACGCGTATATTATCTCTCTGCTGTTATCGATGTCGAGATCGTGTTACCAAAAAACATCCCTGAGATAAGGTCTCGGCACTCTAGAGATATGAACATAGCCTAAAATCCAATACTGAACACCCAATACTTTCTGCATTTGAGCTCACTATTTAGTTTTTTGGCTAGAACATACAACTTTTGAATTGATAAACTTAGCAACTGGCAACATACCTGAATTTCGTTTTTTTGGATCTTCTGGATCCTCGAGAGGGTAAGCACCAACCAACATCACAGAAAGGGTTATCCCACATCCACGCATAGGCCATTCAAAGACATAATATTAGTGCTTGAGCAAAATACATACATTATCTAAATGATTACTCCTCAAGACCATTCACCACTCATGGCAACGGAAGGTGAATGGAAGATCCAGAAATCAAGTAAGGCTTTTATGGCCGAGCAAACATAATTAAGTATGCAGCAGATGGCAGAGTATGCAGCAGACCGTTTAAATCACAAATAGGCTGGATCATAGCTTGCGTCATATTCTTTCTTTAGCACAACTTTAGGACCAATATATGCCAGAGTTCCAACAATTGATTTTGGTTCAGAGTGATGAACCAATGGCAGTAGAATAGAAAACAACATGATTTCAAATCATTTAAAAATTTAGTATCCATGAATTTATGTGTTGTGTTGTGTGCAATATACAAAAAGTTCGAGGAAGCCCAAGCATCGAGGAAAACAATATAAAATCCAAGATTCATGTCTCGTGCATACATTCTACTACGAACAATCACAATCTCCATTGAGCAGCCGCCGCCGCCAGATCGAGCAGCCCACGTGGGGAACTACGCTCAATCTAGCGGCCAACGCCGCGCTCACCTGCGCCGCGCACAAGCCCGAAAAGTGCCCCGCCGCCGCCATCCCGGGAGCCAGCCAAGCTTCGTCGATCGGCCCCTCCGGTGACGGCAAGACGGGGCAGGGAAACTAGCGGCGCTAGGTTTCACAGGTCGGGTGCTTTCCCTCTAGAATTGTTTATTGTTCCCTATATTAGAAATGAATGGAGGGGCATTAGTGGACCAGAAATTCTGATGTGCCATATATTGACTGGAAAATTAGACCATGAAAACGTTTTCCCACAGCCTTACACCTACAACACTTGCAAATATCCTAATCAAGCATATACGACCATTTCACAGCAGATATAAGTTTTAATGCCCTTAACAGTAGTCTGTGTATTAACATGAACCCCGTCTATCATCACAACAATGATTTTTTTCTTTTGATGATGAGGAGGAAAATCAATTGAATCCCCCTTCTCCATTCTTCTACAATTGAAAATTAATTGAACCCCCCTTTGCAGATCAACAAACAATTTGTTCCTAAACGTTTCACAAATCACATGTTTAGGAGACCACAATTTAAATCATGAACGGATCTGATACACAATTGTACTCCAAAAGTTGACAATTTTTTGATCTGGTAGGAGAAACACATGACTTACGGGGGGTGAGCGTGGTTGGGGGTGGCCATAGTGGCTCGAGGTAGTTGACACCAGCGCGGCCGGGAACAGGCAGATAGCCCTGGAAAAACTCCTCCACATCTGCAATGCCCTGGAAAAATTCAGTAGCAGCAAACACACCGGTGCAGCCCAAGCTTGTCCTGTTCCAGATCGAGCACTCTCACCACTAACTCCTCTTCCCAGCACACCCCTTCTTCAACCACTAGACACTGCAGCACCACAGTATCTCATCCTACGGCAGCCTCTGGTCCCGCAGCTACTTCTCCAGCTGCCTCGCCAGGCGAGGAGGGGCAGCTGCCTCACCTCATGGGCCTCGGGCCCATGTCAGCGGGGGGGCTGCGGGGTAGGCTGGCAGGCTGGTGCATCCCACCATGCATGCAACCCTAGGTCACGTGCTGGAGGAGAGCCGATGCAGTCGAGGAGGGGGACAGATGTGGCGGCGTGTGCTGTCGGGACATAGGACACAGGCGGCGGCGATGGACTTGGCAGCAAGGCTGGGCTCTTGGTGGACTGGATCCAGAGCAAGGGAAGACCGAGAGGCAGCAGAGGAGACTGGTGACGCGAGATCCAGACGGCGGAGCTCTGTCTACGGGCAGCCATGGCTACGGGAGCTCCGAGCTCTGTCTACCGGCGGCTATGGTTGCCGGAGCTCTGAGCTCGGGTGGGGATGGATCCTCGCCCAATTCAAATCCGGCTGTCACTGGGAAAGAGAGGGGAGGGTCGGTGGCGAGGAATTTGGGAGCAGTCTAGAAGACTCCTTATCCTTTTCGAGAGGAGGAGAATGGACTCCAGCCTGTTTTTTTACCTGAGAAACATCCAGACTGTATGGGTTGTCCCTGCTCTAAAATTTTATCCAAGCAGAGGGTGTTTTTTGCAAAAGTGCAAGTGGCACATGGCTTGTCTCGATCTCAGCCATACATTGCCGATCGGACGGCATAGATGACGTGAAGGCAGACACGCCATCATCACCAATTCACATTTTTATAGGAGTAGAGACAACACAATATTACAACTCGATACTAGAACAAAGATATGACTCTATATGAATGCCTCCGGCGGTGTACCGGGATGTGCAATGATCTAGCGTAGCAATGGCATCAAAAAACGGTCAAGCCGTGAAAACATCATGCTAGCTATCTTATGATCATGCAAAGCAATATGACAATAAATGCTCAAGTCATGTATATGATGATGATGGAAGTTGCATGGCAATATATCTCGGAATGGCTATGGAAATGCCATGATAGGTAGGTATGGTGGCTATTTTGAGGAAGATATAATGAGGTTTATGTGTGACAGAGCATATCGTATCACGGGGTTTGGATGCACCAGCGAAGTTTGCACCAACTCTCGAGGTGAGAAAGGGCAATGCACGGTACTGAAGAGGCTAGCAATGATGGAAGGGTGAGAGTGCGTATAATCCATGGACTCAACATTAATCATAAAGAACTCATATACTTATTGCAAAAATCTATTAGTCATCGAAAAAAAGTACTACGCGCATGCTCCTAGGGGGATAGATTGGTAGGAAAAGACCATCGCTCGTCCCCGACCGCCACTCATAAGGAAAACAATCAATAAATACCTCATGCTCCAACATCGTTACATAACGGTTCACCATACGTGCATGTTACGGGAATCACAAACCTCAACACAAGTATTTCTACAATCCACAACTACCCACTAGCATGACTCTAAAATTACCATCTTTATATCGCAAAACTATTGCAAGGAATCAAACACATCATATTCAGTGATCTACAAGTTTTATGTAGGATTTTATGACTAACCATGTGAATGACCAATTCCTGTCATCTCTCTAAATAGATATAAGTGAAGAAAGAGAGTTCAATTCTTTCTACAAAATATATGCCCACGCTCTAAAAAATATAAGTGAAGCAAAAGAGCATTCTACAAATGGCAGTTGTCTATGTGAAGAGAAACAGGCAATCCAAACTTCAAATGATATAAGTGAAGCACATGAAGCATTCTATAAAGCCATACCCAAAAGATATAAGTGAAGTGCATACATCATTCTATAAATCAACCAAGGACTATCTCATACCAGCATTGTGCATAAAATAAAAATGAAAACTAAATGCAAAAGACGCTCCAAGATTGCACATATCGCATGAACGAAACGAATCCGAAAACATACCGATACTTGTTGAAGAAAGAGGGGTTGCCTTCCGGGGCATCCCCAACCTTAGACGCTTGAGTCTCCTTGAATATTGCCTTGGGGTGCCTCGGGCATCCCCAAGCTTGAGCTCTTGCCTCTCTTCCTTCTTCTCCCATCGAGACCTCCTCGATCATCGAACACTTCAACCACACAAAACTTCAACAGAAAACTCGGTAAGATCCGTTAGTATAATAAAGCAAATCACTACTCTAAGTACTGTTGCAAACCAATTCATATTTTGTTTTTGCATTATATATTCTGTAATATAACTTTTTCATGGCTTAATCCACTGATATAAATCAATAGTTTCATCAAAACAAGCAAACTATGCATCAAAAACAGAATCTGTCTAAAACAGAACAGTCTGTAATAATCTGAACATTCACCATACTTATGATACATCAAAAACAGAATCTGTCTAAGACATTGCAAAAAGAATAAGAACCATTTGACATTCCAGTAAAAAATTAAAAATCGTGCACTACAGCCAAAGTTTCTTTCCTGCACCGTACAAACCAACAAGCTTTGTAAACATCCTAAAGGCAAACCTTGGCACGTTATTTTTATTTCTAAACTTTATAAAATCACACAACAGAAATAAATGACTCTCTAAAACTTCCGGGTTGTCTCCCTGGCAGCGCTTTCTTTAAAGCCATTAAGCTAGGCATTTAGTGCTCATGTAATGAATCCACCCGGATCCCAAGGTATATCAAAGCCAATTTTCATTAGCAATGATTTGGCATTTAGTAGTGAGAACGAAGTAACATATATCTTGAAAAAACGAAGTCTAACTCTCTTCCTATGCATCGGCATGTCATAAAAGAACAATTCATGCACACAAAGTAAAGGCCAATGCATAGTATAAACAGTTTCTTGCAATTTTATCGTGTTGGAAACATAGAGAGGTGGAGATATGGTTCCTCTCTCATAATAATTGCAAGTAGGAGCAGCAAGCACATGCATATTATATTCATCAAAATCATCATGTGCAACGGTAAAAGGCAACCCATCAATATAATCCTTAATAAAGGTAAACTTCTCCGATATAGTGTAGTTGGGAGAATTCAAAAAGATAATAGGACTATCATGCGTGGGTGCAATAGCAACAATTTCATTCATAACATAAGGAACTATAGCAAGTTCATCTCCATAAGCATAATTCATGTTGGCATCTTGGCCACAAGCATAGCAAGCATCATCAAAAAGGGACATTTCAAGAGAATCAACGGAATCATAGCAATCATCCTTCGGTAAGCATGAAGGGGAATTAAACAATGTATGAGTTGAAGAGTTACTCTCATTAGGAGGTGGGCACGGGTAGCTAATCGCTCTTCCTCCTTTTGTTCTTCGCTCTCCTCCTCATCTTTTCATCCAATGAGCTCACAGTTTCATCAATTTCTTCTTCCATAGACTCCTGCAAAACATTAGTCTCTTCTTGGACAACGGAGTAGTCCTCAATATATGGTTCAACATAGGCATTAGAAGCATAATTATCATAGCAATATTTAAGTATGGCAAAATTTTCAGATTTGTAAAGAGTAGCACCATACTTTTAAATCAAAGAAGCAATTTCATAAGCACCCTTAAAAGCAACTAATTCTTCGATTTGTTGAACATCATAGTAACTATAAACACCCTTAGCATACGAAGATACGATTCCATTATCAATAAACTCACATCGATAGGGAAGGTGTTTCTTAGGGTTTTCAGAACAACAAGTAAAATCATATATTTAACATAAATTCCAAGCATAGCATTGCAAACGATGAATTTGAACCAATAGAATTTTCCCTTTTTCATATATCCGGTGTCGCGCATAACAATCATGCTCGTCTATAGATTTTCCCTCAACTAAGCTAGTTGGGGTTTCAGCACGAGCACAAAGGGATCGAAGATGATCCAAGTAAAAAGCTTCAGGAGTATGATAGATTTTGAGTGGTTCATCAACTATTGGTTCAGTAGGTACAACTAATTTTTTTGGTATTTTGCGTTTCCTACCCATAGCTAAAGATAGATAACAACTAAGAACAGCAAATAAAAATTACTTAGTGATAAAGCAAACAAGCACACACGAGAATATTCACCCCACGCTATTGCTCCCCGGCAACGGCGCCAGAAAAAGGTCTTCATAACCCACAAGTATAGGGGATCAATTGTAGCCTCTTTCGATAAGTAAGAGTGTCGAACCCAACGAGGAGCTAAAGGTAGAACAAATACTCCCTCAAGTTCTATCGACCACCGATACAACTCTACGCACGCTTAGCGTTCACCTTACCGGAAACAAGTATGAAACTAGAAGTACTTTGTAGGTGTTTTTGGATAGGTTTGCAAGAATATAAAGAGCACGAAAATAAAAAGTAGGGGCTGTTAAAGTAAAGATACAACTAAAGTAAATATAGCGAGTGTGGAAAAGTGATGGTAGGAGTTGCAAAATTGTCCCTAAGAAATTGACTAGTTTACTAGACCGATAGCAAGTATTATGTGGGAGAGGCCACTGCTAGCATGTCATCCCTGACTTGGAATTCTATGCACTTATGATTGGAACTATTAGCAAGCGTCCGCAACTACTAACGTTCATTAAGGTAAAACCCAACCATAGCAATAAGATATATTGGTCTCCCTTCAATCCCGTATGCATCAATTTCTATGCTAGGCTGAAGCTTCTGTCACCCTTGCCCTCCAATACAAAGTCCTATCAACATACAACTAACCCTATGGTGTGATCCACGCGCGCGCTCATATGATGGGCACCAAAGGACAGCAACATAACCACAAGAAGATTAAATCAATCATAGCAGTTCATCAACCACCGATAGGACAACGAAAATCTACTCAGACATCATAGGATGGCAACACATCATTGGATAATAATATGAAGCATAAAGCACCATGTTCAAGTAGAGGGTACAGCGGGTTGTGGGAGAGTGGACCACTGTAGATAGAGGGGGGAAGGTGATGGAGATGTTGGTGAAGATGGCGGAGGTGTTGGTGTAGATCGCGGTGATGATGATGGCCCCCGGCGGCGTTCCGGCGCCACCGGAAGCGAGGGGGAGAGAGCCCCCCTCCTTCTTCTTCTTACTTGACCTTCTTCCTAGATGGGAGAAGGGTTTCCCCTCTCGTCCATGGTCTCCATGGCGTGGGAGGGGCGAGAGCCCCTCCGAGATTGGATCTGTCTCTCTGTCTCTCTCTGTTTTTGCGTTCTCATCTGGTGCCCTTTCGCCGTTTCGTATATATATGGAGATCCGTAACTCCGATTGGACAGAAACCTTCGCCGTGATTTTTTCCCAAAAATTAGCTTTCTTGCAGCCGAAGAAGGGCATCAACCGCCTTACGGGTGGCCCACGGGGGTCAGGGGCGCGCCCAGGGGGGCAGGCACGCCCCCTGCCTCGTGGCCACCTCGGGCACCGTCTCGCGTTGATTCTTCTTCTAGAATTTTCCAAATATTCCAAAAATATTCTCCGTCCATTTTTATCCCGTTTGGATTCCGTTTGATATGGGGTTTCTGCGAAACATAAAACATGCAACAGACAGGAACTGGCACTGGGCACCGGATCAATATGTTAGTCCCAAAAATAATATAAAAAGTTGCCAGAATTATATGAAAGGTGTAGAATATTGGCATGGAACAATCAAAAAATATAGATACGATGGAGACGTATCATAGATGCACCGTGGCACAGTGTACCGGGCGCCCGTTTGGTGTCTCGAGAACCCTGCACACATCGTTTGGGGCTGTGAGCGAAACCCCGGCCGGATCTCCTTACGGATGGAACCCGAATAGGCAATAAACCTTGACTAGAGACTTGTGTCGTTAGTTAGGTCGTGGTCTACACCCACGTCGGCTTTGCTTGAAGTCTGCCAAGCACATGTCGTGTGCAGACGCTAAGTGGTGGAAACATGTGGGAAGAAGTACACCCCTGCAGGGTTATAAATGATCTATTCGAATAGCCGCGTCCACGGTAAAGGACTTCTGGGTTGCCTATAACAGTTCATAGACAAGTGAAAGTGGATACTCTAAAACTCGCAAGATAAGCGTGAGTGCTATGGATGGCGTTCTCGTAGGTAGACGGGAGCGGATCCATAGTGGTGTATTGATTGGTGAATATGTGGACTCATGTGCGCCACCTCAAAAGAGTTACTTGCAGTAGTAGTTCAGGTTAGCCACTGAGTCAAAGCTGGCTTGCTGCAGTTAAACCCCACCATCCCTTTGTTGATAATGATGCATATGTAGTTAGTTCTGCTGTAAGTCTTGCTGGGTACATTTTTACCCACGTTTGCTTAATTTATGTTTTTGCAGAGAGATTTCAGTCTCGCTAGTAGTTCCGCATGGACCTCGACGTTTAGCTTGTTACCTCAGCTACGATCTTGTGCCCTCGGCAGGATCTGGTAGATAGTCAGGCTTCTCGGCCTTTTTCATTTGTAGTTGTCTGTACTCAGACATGTTAAGCTTCCGCATGTGCTTTGACTTGTATGCTCTGAATGTTGGGTCATGAGACCCATGTTTGTAATATCTCGCTCCTCGGAGCCTAATGAATAAATACTCTGAGTCGTAGAGTCTTGTTGTGATGCCATGTTGTATTTGCACATGTCGAGCATATTGTGTGTATGATTGAAATGCTTGGTATGTGTGGGATCCGACAACCTAGTTGTTTATCCTTGGTAGCCTCTCTTATGGGGAAATGTAGTCTGGTGCATCCACTGAGCCATGGTAGTCTGCTACAGCCCGGTTTACCAGAGTCCTGCTAGCCCAGCACTACTGCTCCGGAACACTTAGACTAGCCGGCATGTGTTTCACTTCATTCCTGTGTCTGTCCCTTCGGGGAAATGTCACGCGGTGACATCCGGAGTCCTGCTAGCCTGCTAGAGCCTGGTTTCCCGGAGTCCTGTTAGCCCAGTTGCTACAGCCCAGATTCACACGCTGCTGACCGACATGCTCGATGTTGATTCATGTATGCCTGTCCCCATAAGTTAGTGCCACTTTGGGTTCACGACTAGTCATGTCGGCCCGGGTTCTCTGTCATATGAATGCTAGCGACACTATCATATACATGAGCCAAAAGGCGCAAACGGTCCCGGGCCATGGTAAGGCGACACCTATGGGAATACCCTGCGTGGGGCCGCAAAGGGATATGAGGTGCTACAGGCTAGATCGGTGTGACTTAGAATCGGGGTCCTGACAGCGTTGGTATCAGAGCCTGACTGCCTGTAGGATTACCAAGCCAAACTGGTCAAAGTTGTGTCTAGAAATGCTTTATTTATGTAAGGGAATTGATTGGGGAAGGGAACGTAAGGCTCTTTTTACTCCTTTACCTTATGCCCTTTGATCTGAGTCAACCTCTTCTTTTCTACGGGGATTAAGAACTAGGCTTCTCATCTTTCTATCAGGATCACGTGTTACTAATCCATAGACTTATAGGATTGATGGATTCTAGTCTCAGTTCAGTTTCTACTACCTTCCATGTGGTCATAGCTGGCCTCAGAACCTTGATATTATGATGTTCTAGTGGTTATGCCACCATTTTGCAGGATGTCTCAAATCATTTTGAGCATTTACAGCCGTTATGCTGTCCGAGTCATCCCAGGTTTCCAAATAGTCTGATGCATTTGCAAACCCCTTCTTTCCGTTCCCGATGTTTCTTTGGGCCAGTTTAACCACACTAATCGGTGAGTTGAGGTACTCTGTTGCCTCGACATATATGTTGGAGCTATTATTATGACCCTAGGTGTTTAGGGAGTCACCTAGTAATCTAGCCATGTTTTGTGTTCCCGGTGTGATGATTCTAGCCATTATTCTCGAAAGCACCCCGTGATGTTATTAGTTAGTAGGTATTCTATTCCTGGGTTCTTGAACCCGAGATTCACCCTACTTACCTCATGTTGATAGTGTTGCTAGTTCCTTTAGGATATTAGTAACATTTGCGATAGTCCTCGAGGTTCGTGGTACATCCTTCTTCCAATTACCATGAACCATTCTTGGCAGGAGTTATTTTGAACCAAAGGGTCATGACCAGAGTGTTCTTGATGAGTTATCCATTCTATATTGTGAATCTTACTGTTCTACCCTTTCCGCATGGGTTATCCGGAAGAAATGTTGAGCTTCGCTCGGCATACTAATCTATGCATCCACAACTCAGAAAAAACATATGTTCCTTTGAGTTGTCCCTCTTCAGTCGTATTCTGACCTTCCTCTATCAATTGATAGTCAGGAGTAATTGTGCATTCGTGTTATCAATGCTTATTATTCTTGTGGTCTGCGGAGCCATTCTATTTCAGAATGACTAGGAGAAACAAACTCCAGTACCTCATCCATATCCAGGGTTGGGTCAAAATAGTTGTGCATCGCAGATCAAAATGCCAATCCAGCTTTTGATTCTGTTCTACACTGAAGTATTAGCGTTTTATGTCAAGAATGTCATGGGAATTGCACCACCTCCTATGAACTCTTGGTACAGCGATACTTCTCGCCATCATCGTTCATTGCGCGGTCTCCGTGTTATTGTAACCGGAATACCGACAAGTGAATCGTGATGTGTGAAATCAATACTCCTAGCAACCCTTTGCTTGGTGGTTAATGGACATTAATATCATTCTTAGCGTGCTGGTTATTGAATCATCACCCTAAGGTTGATCGTGCTACTTAGTCATTATTTTTGCTGCACTCTTCGATCAATGAGTTAGGATTATTCAATCCCTTGCTTATTTGATCATATCGTCTTGCTCTGGAAAGCAAGATTGTTCTCGAGCTTAGTAATATATCGGTGGTTCGTGATGTACCGAACATCTTCTCGGAAGTATTACCAGGTTGTCACCTGACCGCTATGTTGAGTTCGTGATCATGTTGGGTTTCCTCCAAACCACCATTCTCCAAGAATCCGTGTTGGATACCCCTAAGCTAGTTGGTTAAGCTAAACAACAACTTGGAGAGTTGGAAGATAAAAGCTTACCTAATTTAGTCATTTCAAAGGGATATCCTTGTGTTGTGTGTTAGTTGAAGAAAGATGATATCTTCATCGATTGGTTCCTGTGATCAGTTGTTGGATCTATTGTCTTATCAAAACTTTGACTTGAGTATGGGCTATCGTCAAGTCAAATCAGAACCAACGATGTTCGTAATGTTGTCTTACTCGTGGTTGATCCCCTGAGCATACACCATTACATCTTTTGGTCTGACCAATGCTATCACCGTGTTCACATGATGGTGGAAGTCCAGTTATATGGAAATTCCGATGAGTTGCTGTTGAGCCCATCAGCAGTATTTTGTCTCCCCCATGATTCATGTGGTACACTAGTGTTGGAAACTTTATAAGCATTGCCCTCATGTCCCGTTCATGAAGCATATGTCTGGTTGAAAGATGTGACTTCCTCTAATTCATGTGCATCTGATGCAAGTTGCCGCCGTGGATTCGAGAAAGCTTGTTTTTTGCTTCCTTTGGAGTCATCCCAAGTTAGTCATGCATGTGCGAAGTATTCTATGGTTTGATAGGCTCGCTACCTCCAGTCCATATGTGTCCCTAGCACACCAAGCCACTGATTGATTTGTTCAAGGAGAAGAAGTTTCTTCTTAAGAGCTAGACTTACGCAAGGACTTCGATATCCTCGTTGATGGTTCCCCCTGAACTCGGTAGTGTTTCATTGTAAGACTACCAGGTGACCATGCTTGTCTAGGACAGCGTGTTCACATGCTTGTAGCAGAACCGGCTCATGTTTTGGATCTTACTACCGTAGTTCATTCCCCCGAGAATCTCGCAACATCATCTCGTCGATTTGCGTTGCAAACTTTCATTTTTCTTTCCAGACCCGATGAGTCTGGATTATCCTGACACCAACCAGATCTGAATGTCAGGCAGATATGATGGATGGAACGTTTCTCAAGTACTATAATATTGGTCTCTCTGTACCCCGTAAAGTGGATGTTGTGGCCAACACACCCAACCGAAAGACTTATTATTCTAGTATCTTGATTGAGAAAGTTGGCCACCTCCCCATAAGGATCCTGTAGAATTTATTCCAATAGTTGTTCCTTATGGATTTTTGTGTTCCCGAAGTCCGACCTTTTACTTGATGTTCTAGATATCAAACCATATCTATGAATGGATTACGCTAGCACATCAAGGAGAACATTAGAAGCGGAGTGCTAAATGTCTCTCGGTCGATCATCCAGATTTTGTTTCCTTGGCCTCGCTAAGGGGAAGTATGAGAAGGTGCTATCTTCCTTTGTATCCGCATCATCCATCACTAGTCATCATGGTAGTATGTCGTGTTGCCAGGATCCTTGCCACGGATGTTGGTAAAACCTTGATGAATATGGAAATGCTCAAGTTCTTGAGAGCACGCTCAGACACTAGGTTACATCCTCGGTATCAATTGGAATGTGCCTTCCATTTGCCGAGTTGTCTTATAACTTTAGTTTCCTTTCCAAGCTGAGTATGCCATTCTTTCGAATTCCTTCAAATGATTGATTATGATTTTTCCTTAGGCTGGTATAGAGAGTTTCAATGATCTATGCATCAAAAGTAATTCTTTTTGCCACTCAAGAGAATATTTCTATGAGTCACCTCTCCCAAGGTGCCCCGTTGTGGAATCATGGTAATTGTTTCCTCGCTACTTTGAAACCCTCGTCAAATTGTTTCTTCCGTCCCTCATGATGCATGTTTTACCCCTCAGCTCCAGAGATGTTTTTATGTCCCATTCCGTGAGTTGATCTTGTGATCACTAAGATGATCCTAAGTTGCTCGAACCTCAGCAAGATTGATTCTTCTAAAATTCTTCCTTTCTACTCGTTGTCATGTTGGATGTAGTTCTCAAAGCAAGACGTCGAGATCAAGGTGATGCAATGAATCAAGACCCTCGAGAAAGACATCTGGATCGTGAAGATTGTATTAGCTTGTGTCCCTCTGTCTTCTAACCTCATGACTTGAATCTCGGGACGAGATTCTTGTTTAGTGGGGGTGAGTTGTCACAGCCCTAGATTAGCCTTGTTTGTCTTTGCATCTCTTCATGTCATCATCATAGTTATGTTTATGAAATTTGAATTGAGGTTAGTTGAAACCCTCCTAAATCATTTCAGAAATAATCAATATTAAAATCTCTTCAAAGAAGTCCAAGAAAATGTTCCTCTTAGTCTCTGAAAATATTGGCAAGAGGTAAAATTCAAACCAATATTTTTGGTATCTCAAAAACATTTATTTTGGTCCTCTGAATTAATTCAATAACTATTTGCATTGGATATTTTTTTATAATTAATATATGTCCAATAATTCTGGAACATTTGTGGTTTTGTATATTCTAGTTCTAGCCACATAATTAATTTCAGGATTTTATAAAATGGTTTCGTGTTAAAACTAAACCCAAAACAAATTGCAGAAAAGAAAATAGAAAACAGAGAAGAGAGAGAGATTTACCTGGGCTTACCTGGCCGGCCCAGTGGATAGCCAACCCATCAGGCCCAGGTGCCAGTCACCCCTAACCTCCTGCCAGTAGGCAGGAGGGCGTGTGGCCGCGGCACGCGCAGACGCGCTCGCCAGCTCCTGCTTGCCGCTGCTACTGGAGACAGCCCCGAGCGCCACGACACCCCCCTGACCGCCCCTCTCTCTCTGGACCCCCTCCTCCTCCTCTGCTCTCTCTCTCCCAAGATCGACCACGAGCACCTGAGAGCGCCGACGAGCACCACCCTGGCCATCGTCCACCCCTCGCCTCGCCGATGCTTCCAGAAGAACTGCCGCGCCTCCTCTTCGTCTCCACCAACCCACGTGACGCCGGAAGCCCCGTAGCACAGTCCTCACCGTCGTCTTCTTCCTCCGGACGCCGGAGATCGGCTTCGTCATTCCGCCCGCACTGGACCTCCCCCGAGCAGCTGACCTCTTCAACGTGATCGATGTGAGCTTCCGCGCCTAACCCCTCTCTTCCCCCTCGCGTTCGCGAGTTCCAGGACGCATCTCCGCTATGGCCGAGAGCTCGGCTCCGCCACGCATGTCGCCACCATCGTTCTAGCCACCGTTGCTCGTGTCTGAACCTATAAACGCACTCAGCTCGCTCCCAGGAAGCTAACCCACCCACCGGCATGTCCTGCAGTGCACCGCAACGCCGACCCCGAGCTTGACCGAACTCCGGCCACCGCGCTTCTCGCCGTCAGCGTCGTTTCCGTGCACCCCAGCTACTGCCGCTTGCTGCGCTGGAAGTGCGCGAGCGTGCGCTTCACGTAGATCCTAACGGCCGCTCGTTTGGTTGCCGGAGGAGCGTTTCCGATGCCTCCGCCGTCGGCTATGGTCGCCGGCGGTTAACCGCCGATGTAACCGGCCATTAGGGCCTAAGCACCCTACTAACTACCCCCTGGAGTCAATGACAGTCGGGCCCCACCAGCTAACCAAAATAGATTAAGGTTAATCTAACTGCGGTGGACCCCACGTGTCAGTTTGACTTGGTCAAATCAGTGTTGAACGGTCCCACCTGTCATCCACCCAAACCAGCCCTGAGACACTGATGTGTGGGTCCCACTGGTCAGGTTTGACCAGGGGCAGCCCAGTTGACCAGCTGATGCCAGGCTTACGTCATGCTGACCTCATAATCATTTTCTGGCGATTTTATATTTCAGAAATGAATTATAAAATCCAGAAAATTGCCTAAACTTCTAAAAATCATAGTAATTCAACGGTAGCTCCAAATCAAATAATTTATATAAAAAAATGATCAGAAAAATCCAATCTTTCCATCTGTAATGGTTGCATGCATGTCAGAATACTTTAACCTTTCTGTTTAAGTGAAACAAGCTAATGCATTAATATGACTTCATATCATGGGCTTTCATTTGAATCTTTGATTCAAATGGACTCAAACCAACCTGTTTTAGAATGCTTTAGCCAAAACACACCCATATTGCCATGTCATAGCATGCATCATATTGTTGCATATTGCCATTTGATGATTGTGTTCCGATGTGTTTTTCGTGGTAGGTTCAGCCTTCGAGGATACCCACGAATATTCGACCGAAGGGCAGTATCCTACTACCACTCCATCAGGTAAATAAAACCCCCTTATTCATTCCGATACAATCCCACTCTCTCGTTCTTGCTCTCTTTTACTGCATTAGGATAACAACGATTCAACTGTTACATGCTGCGGTAGTTGAACCCCTTTTCCTCTGCATGACTTGTCATTGCCACAGTAAATAGATGAAACCCACTAGCATGAGTACGAGTTGTTTGAGTGTAACATCCCAAATTTTCAATTCGGAATGTTATACATAGATCATTCATGCATATCATATTTTATTGCATTTTGTTTCACGATCCTCGAAATTCTAAGCAACTCAAGGACCCTTGGAGAGAGTTGGGGATTTCCCTGTTTTCATATTTGAATTTTATCAAATATTGAAACGAGGATTTTGATTTTAATTATTTTCCTCTCCGAAAATATTTCATATTAAAATATATGAGAGGAGATGATATGACTTCTCCAAAATAATTGAAATATTGGAGGAAAAATATTAAAAATCAAATATTTGATTTTATTAGGATTTTATTGCTATTTTATTTGCATTAGAAAAATTGCACCTTTTTCAAAGTTGCATTTTAGGGCCAAGAAAATGTTCATCTCGTTCTAAATATTTTATTTAGACGGTGAAAATTTCTTTTGGCATTTTTAGAGTTTTATTTTATTTTCTAGGATTAACTTAAATTTCGGCAGAATTATTTTAAAAAAAGGTTTCAGCGCCCGACTGGGCCGAAGCCCAGCCGAGCCGGCCCAACCGCCCCGCGCCTCGTCTCCGACCTGGAGACCGCGAGCGCCTCCGCCGCTAGTCGAATCCGGCCGGGACTCCTCCTCCCCGCGCCGCCTTGCCCCCTCCCCCAAGCAGCCCCCCTCCTTTAAATACCCCGCCCCGGACCCCCCCTCCACCACCACCCGAACCGCCAACCCCGCCGCCCGCGCCGCCCTTCGCCGCTGCCGCCGCCGCCTAGCGTCGTCGCCGCCCCGCGCACCCCGCCGCCGCAGCCCCACCTCGCCGGAGCCGCCCCGCCTCGCCGAAGCCTCGTCGGAGGTTTACGCCGCCACCGCCGCCGTTCGGTTTTATTCTAAAAACCGATCCATTTTTTTTGAAAAAAAAACCTAGTTCGTTCTTTTTAGATCGGTTTGCTGGTTTTTTTCGGTTTAGTTTATATAGCGGACGTTCGTCCGTACATTTGTTTTAACAAACGGTTTTCGCTCGTTAGTTACAGATAACGAACGTTCGTTCGGTAGCCTATTCGTCAGTTTTCTTTTTCTCGGATTTTTCCGCGATTATTTTCGATCGCGATTTCTGATCCGATTTTCGTTTCAGTTTATCTTTTCGCTCGTTTATCGGAATCAGGTGATTCAAGCGCCTAGATCTTCGTCTCGAAACCCTCTTTCTGTTTAATCAACTTGAACAAGATTTCGGTACTGTAAAATTTGACCTTAGTTCAGATTGGTAAACGGATCTTGTCTCTTACGCAGTTTGAGTTTCGTTGCTCCGTTTGATTTGATTCTTTTTGCAAACCGGAGTTCTTAAGTTGAACTTTCTGGTCAATTCTTCTTACTTGAGTTTTGCCCGTGCATCTTTGCTTGATTTCTTATGTATGCTATTGTTTGTTTGCGATAGAATTCCCAGAGTGCGAAGCGTGCTACTACGAGTCCCTAGGTTTTGCGGATCGTCAGCAAGGCAAGTAACACATTGATCATACTCCTTCCACACCCAGTTTTTATGCATTAGTTTCAATCTGCAAACATTGCATGATTAGGATGTGATTAACATGTGGGTTGGGAAGTAGTTGATGAGGTAGAACCTATTGCCCTGTTATATTCAAACCTTGGGAGTTACTTCTACGTATTTCTTATATTGCTATGCTATGCTCATAGACGTGGATTGGGTTTGAGTGTATCCATGACAGATGTGAGGTTGTTAATTAATAGTTCAACTTAAGGTGGCAACTTTAATACACATCTGGGTGGATTGCTTGTCGGGCACCTGGAGAATCCAGTGTTGTCCTAGGATATCCCGGAGTACCCGTGTGATCATCCTAAGGTCCGCCACCCAGGCTCAAAGGGAACTGAGATATTTTCATGCTAGAAACTACCGTGTGCAGCCACAAGCTATTATGGGCTCTAGCATAGTTGAGTAAGTTGCATGAGCTCTTGAAGAGGTGGATCAGCAGGTAGAGGGATGTAGGTTTGGTATGGTCTGCCCGGAGTAAAGAGTTAATGTTTCTGAAAGACTGTGTCTCCGTCATCCGTTTCTCAAACACCATGTAGTGTGAGAAATCCAACGGAGGCGATTGAGTCTTGTGGGGAAAAGTGTGCAAACCTGTGCAGAGTGTATAATCTAATCATGGTTAGCCGTGTCCCCGGTTATGGACATTCTTGAGTATCTAGTACTTGGAGTATCCTAAGTATCTCATCACTCTAAATTAATATTGTTGGGTTGATAATTACTTTAATTGGGATTGACTTGGAGGAACCTTCTCAATGATGTTTCAACTACCATGATAGTTAAAAATAAAACTTATTCCTTTGTTGTAGGGAAAAATTGGCTTTTCGCAAAAACTATAACCATAGAGCTTTCCACCAGCCAAATATGCATGTAGTGATAGCATTATTCTGTTCTTGATCTACTGTGTTATATTGCCAGCATATTCCATGTGCTGACCCGTTTTCGGGCTGCAACGTATTATGTTGCAGACTTTTCAGAAGAAGAGTAAGGTTCATTAGGTCGTTGCCTTGCAGCTCAGCTATGCCGTTGGAGTTGATGGACTCACTTTATCTTTCAAGACTTCCGTTGTTATCGTATTAGATGGCCTTAAGCCATATTTATTGTAATAAGTTCTCTTTTGAGACATTCGATGTAATAAGTGTGTGATTGCTACTCTGTTATAAATCCTTCGAGTACTGTGTGTGTCAGCATTACCGATCCAGGGATGACACTGAAGCACAGATACTTGACCGTTTGAGGTCGGGTCGCTACAAGATGGTATCAGAGCAGACGCTGAGTGTAGGACATGACCACTAAGATAAGCCATAGGTCACTCTTCTCTACTTATTTCTGACTCCTCTCCATTTTCTACTCTTTAGGATGGCGGATTTGAAGAACAAGTTTGCACAACCGGATGAAGACACGCCCTTTGGACGCCACTTGAAGGAAGTCACTAGGTACTTGAACATCGGAATACCAAGCTTCACCGGGACGTACAACGCCACCTTACCAGAAGAGGAGCGCTGGATGATTCAAGTTCAAGTTCCAGGAAGGACGTTCTCGCCAACCACTAAGCCGATAGTATTTTCCTTTGAAGCACCCACCTGGAGTCTAGGAAAGAGCACGGCAGCCCACATTACCATGGGACGCATTGGAGAAGTCTACAACAAGGATCTTAAGGACACTATCTATCAGATATGTGGGCGCCGAGATGAGCAACGGGAGATGATTAGCACCAAGATGGATAGATCCATTGCAGCTTTTATCCAGGAGTTAAACCAGCACATTCGACGCCAAGAGAATCAGATGTGCGTAGACATGATAGATTTGAAGAAGGCAAAGACTAGGATCATCGAGCTGGAAGAAGAACTCAAGTCTACACGCGATGGATATGAGGAGGAAATTGCAACACTATTGGAGAAGAATGACGACCTGATAAAGAAGATCGGAGTATTCATGGGAGATCCCGCGCCGGGAGGAGAGGATGACGATTCCACTTGCCCGGAGAACTACATCATCATCGATGACACCGACTCCGACCCCAGTGTTGATGACTTTGAAGACGAAGCTGGAGCAGACATCATGGAGTCCTCTACCGATCAAAATTTCTAGATGACCACCAAATAATAGTAGTATTCCCCCATGTATATAGTAGTGGTTGAGCACTTTTACGATAGTTCTAGACCGCTTGTATGCCCTTGGTTGATTGATTGAGTGAAATGTTTGTGTTTGCTCATGTGCATATGGGTAGTGCTTTCTCACTAGACCCCTTTTCTATTCTAATCTCTCCCCTCTAAACCCGTCAGATGCCTCCGAGACGTGACATCGGATTTGCCTTCCCGCCAGAGCTCACTCAGTTGATCCAGCAGCAAAATGCCTTGATGCAATTGTTAGTCCAGAACCAGGGCAACAACAACAACAACAACAACAACAACAACCCGCCTCCAGTTGACAACTTAGCTCGCTTTCTGAGGTTGCAGCCGCCGGTATTTTCCAGTAGCACCGAGCCTATAGTTGCAGATGATTGGCTACGCCGTATTGGAAGGGAGTTGACCACCGCAGGTTGCACAGATGCTGAGAAGGTGCGCTTTGCCACACATCAATTGGATGGACCAGCAGCCTCATGGTGGGCGAATTATACGGCCACTTTCCCCATAGCCAATGTCACTTGGGATCAGTTTCAGCAAGCTTTCCGCACAGCCCATGTCTCAACTGGAGCTATGAATATGAAGAAGCGTGAGTTTCGCAACTTACGCCAGGGGAACCGTATTGTGGCTCAGTACGTGGATGAGTTTAGCAAGTTATCTCGCTATGCCCCTGATGATGTGGCCACGGATGCCGCGAAGCAGGAGAAGTTTATGGAAGGGATGAATGATGAGATGATCATGCAGTTGATGGTGGCAACATTCAACAACTACCAGGAGTTGGTAGATAAGGCTCTTATGATTGAAGGGAAGCAGCAGCAAATTGAGAGTCGTAAGTGGAAGTATGGGAAAGGGAGGTATAACTCAGGAGCTCAGCAGAAGCCTCGCCTAACCCCCGAACTCGGGAGGACTTGTTCATAACCATGGAGGTCATAACCACACCTGAGGAAGTTCGCCTAACCACAATGGTTCTAAGAATGGGACGGGGAACGAACAAACAACAATCAGAACCGCCCCAATCCAGCCACACCCGCCAAGAGAGATCTAAGTCACATTACTTGCTTTAAGTGCGGGAAGACTGGACACTATGCCACGGAGTGCCCTGAAGCGAAGAATGGAAACGGCAATGGGAGCGCTGGGAAGAAGCCCAATCCATTCAACAAAGGACAAGTGAACCACGTTAATGTTGAGGAGGTTGAAGAGCAGCCAGACGCGGTTATAGGTAAGTTTTTGGTTAAGCCTTTTGCCGCCCTTGTTCTTTTTGATACTGGTGCATCGCATTCATCCATATCAAGGGGATTCGTGGATAAGTTTAAACTACCAACCCAAACCCTTAGGACCCCTCTGTTAGTGAGTTCACCTGGAGCAGAATATATGGCTAGTCGATGGTGCGACCAGATACCCTTAACCATTGGTAGCCATGTTTTTTTGTCCGACCTAATAATCTTGGAGTCACAAGGATTGGATGTGATATTAGGCATGGACTGGATGTCAAAGTATGGAGGAAGCATTGACTGTGCTAGTAAGTCGATTTATCTCACCACCCCGGAGGGAAAAAGGATCAAGTATGTATCTAGGCATGCGCCTAGGAGGAGCCAAGTAAATACCCTCACGGGAGTTGTTTAGGAGGAAGTGCCTGTAGTGAAGGATTACCCAGATGTTTTTCCAGGGGAATTACCAGGCATGCCACCGGATCGAGACATCGAGTTTTTGATAGAGCTATTTCCAGGTACAGGGCCAATATCAAAAAGACCCTATCGGATGCCCGCAAATGATCTAGAGGAGATTAAGAAGCAGATCAAGGAGTTATTGGAGAAAGGTTACATTCGACATAGTTCATCACCACGGGGAGCCCCAGTGCTTTTGGTTGAGAAGAAGGATAAGTCTCTAAGAATGGTTGTTGATTATCGTGCGTTAAATGAGGTGACAATCAAGAACAAATACCCACTGCCGATGATCAATGATTTGTTTGACCAGCTGCAAGGAGCTAAGGTGTTTTCAAAGATCGATCTATGATCAGGATATCACCAGTTGAAGATTCGAGAGAAGGATATACCAAAGACAGCATTCACCACACGGTACGGATTGTATGAATATACGGTCATGCCATTTGGACTGACTAACGCCCCTGCCTACTTCATGAGCATTATGAACAAAGTGTTCATGGAATATTTGGATAAGTTTGTTGTGGTGTTCATTGATGATATAATGGTATACTCGAAGAATGAGGAGGAGCACAAAGAGCATTTGCGTTTAGTTCTCGAGAAACTAAGGGAACACCAGTTGTATGCCAAGTTCAGCAAATGCGAGTTCTGGTTGAAGGAAGTCGGATTCCTTGGACATGTTATATCAGGAGAACATATAGCGAGATCCGCAGTTTTCTTGGACTCGCGGGATACTACTGAAGATTCATTGAGAATTTTTCCAAGATTGCGAAGCCAATGACGGAGTTATTGAAGAAGGATACCATGTTTAAATGGACGGAAGAATGTGAGGCAAGCTTTCAGGAGTTAAAGAAACGTTTAACTACCGCCCCAATGCTGATTCTGCCGGATATACGCAAGGATTTCCAAGTGTCTTGCGACGCCTCTCGCCTAGGACTTGGAAGTGTGCTTATGCAGGACGGAAGAGTTGTTTCGTATGCCTCACGACAACGAAAACCACACGAATTGAATTATGCCACGCATGATTTGGAGTTAGCAGCAGTAGTGCATGCGCTCAAGACTTGGAGACATTACCTTATTGGAAACCGTTGTGATGTGTACACGGATCATAAGAGTTTGAAGTAGATTTTCACACAGAAGGAGCTGAACCTTAGGCAGAGGAGATGGTTGGAGCTTATAAAGGATTATGACATGAAGCTTCACTATCATCCAGGCAAGGCCAATGTCGTAGCAGACGCTTTGAGTCGGAAGAGTTATGCTAACACCCTAGTGAGCACGGGATTTCCAAAGGAGTTAGCAGAGGATCTCAGGGAACTTCGATTGGAGATTGTTCCTAGAGGTTTTATTGCAACAATGGAAATTCAGTCTACCTTGTTAGGAAAGATTCGAGAAGCTCACAAGGATGACAAAGAGATTGCCGAGATAAAAGAGAGAATGAGCAAAGGAAAGGCCAAAGGTTTTCGTGAGGATGAGCACGACACCTTATGGTTTGAGGACCATGTTTATGTGCCCAATAACACAAAGATCAGGAAGTTAATACTTCAGGAGGCTCATGACTCACCATACTCGATACACCCCGGAAACACCAAGATGTATTTGGATTTGAAGGAACATTTCTGGTGGATAGGTATGAAGAAGGATATTGCCGAGTATGTAGCCGTATGTGATGTATGTCAGAGAGTGAAGGCAGAACATCAAAAGCCAGCAGGATTGTTACAGCCTATGCCGATACCCGAATGGAAGTGGGATAAACTTGGCATGGATTTTATCACCGGATTGCCCAGGACCAAATCAGGATATGATTCTATATGGGTAGTAGTCGATCGCTTGACCAAAGTAGCTCACTTTATCCCAGTGAAAACAACGTATACACGTGCGAAGTTGGCCAAGATATATATGACCAGGATCGTATGTCTGCATGGAGTTCCGAGGACCATCGTATCTGATAGAGGAACATAGTTTACTTCAAAGTTTTGGCATCAGCTGCACCAGACTTTGGGAACGAGATTGGAGTTCAGTACAGCATTTCACCCGCAGATAGATGGACAGACCGAGAGAGTCAACCAGATTCTGGAGGACATGTTGAGGGCCTGTGCGCTAGATTATGGATCTAGTTGGGATGACAATTTGCCCTACGCGGAGTTCTCATACAACAATAGCTACCAAGCCATTAACTTGAACAAGATTTTGAAACCCTCTTTCTGTTTAATCAACTTGAACAAGATTTTGGTACTGTAAAATTTCACTTTAGTTCAGATTAGTAAACGGATCTTGTTTCTTACGCAGTTTGAGTTTCGTTGCTCCGTTTGATTTGATTCTTTTTGCAAACCGAAGTTCTTAAGTTGAACTTTCAGGTCAATTATTCTTATTTGAGTTTTGCCCGTGCATATTTGCTTGATTGCTTATGTATGCTATTGTTTGTTTGCGATAGAATTCCCGGAGTGCAAAG
Source organism: Triticum aestivum (assembly GCF_018294505.1). Lineage (NCBI taxonomy): Eukaryota > Viridiplantae > Streptophyta > Magnoliopsida > Poales > Poaceae > Triticum > Triticum aestivum. The sequence continues at coordinate 209,244,717 of NC_057799.1, forward strand.
CGTGCTACTACGAGTCCCTAGGTTTTGCGGATCGTCAGCAAGGCAAGTAACACATTGATCATACTCCTTCCATACCCAGTTTTTATGCATTAGTTTCAATCCTCAAACATTGCATGATTAGGATGTGATTAACATGTGGGTTGGGAAGTAGTTGATGAGGTAGAACCTATTGCCCGGTTATATTCAAACCTTGGGAGTTACTTCTACGTATTGCTTATATTGCTATGCTATGCTCATAGACTTGGATTGGGTTTGAGTGTATCCATGACAGATGTGAGGTTGTTAATTAATGGTTCAACTTAAGGTGGCAACTTTAATACATATCTGGGTGGATTGCTTGTCGGGCACCTGGAGAATCCAGTGTTCTCCTAGGATATCCCAGAGTACCCGTGTGATCATCCTAAGGTCCGCCACCTAGGCTCAAAGGGAACTGAGATATTTTCATGCTAGAAACTTCCGTGTGCAGCCACAAGCTATTATGGGCTCTAGCATAGTTGAGTAAGTGGCATGAGCTCTTGAAGAGGTGGATCAGCAGGTAGAGGGATGTAGGTTTGGTATGGTCTGCCCGGAGTAAAGAGTTAATGTTTCTGAAAGACTGTGTGTCGGTCATCCGTTTCTCAAACACCATGTAGTGCGAGAAATCCAACGGAAGCGATTGAGTCTTGTGGGGAAAAGTGCGCAAACCTCTGCAGAGTGTATAATCTAATCATGGTTAGCCGTGTCCCCGTTTATGGACATTCTTGAGTATCTAGTACTTGGAGTATCCTAAGTATCTCATCACTCTAAATTAATATTGTTCGGTTGATAATTACTTTAATTGGGATTGAGTTGGAGGAACCTTCTCAATGATGTTTCAACTACCATGATAGTTAAAAATAAAACTTATTCCTTTGTTGTAGGGAAAAATTGGCTTTTCGCAAAAACTATAACCATAGAGCTTTCCACGAGCCAAATATGCATGTAGTGATAGCATTATTCTGTTCTTGCTCTACTGTGTTATATTGCCAGCATATTCCATGTGCTGACCCGTTTTCGGGCTGCAACGTATTATGTTGCAGACTTTTCAGACGAAGAGTAAGGTTCGTTAGGTCGTTGCCGTGCAGCTCAGCTATGCCGTTGGAGTTGATGGACTCACTTTATCTTCCAAGCCTTCCGCTGTTATCGTATTAGATGGCCTTAAGCCATATTTATTGTAATAAGTTCTCTTTTGAGACATTCGATGTAATAAGTGTGTGATTGCTACTCTGTTATAAATCCTTCGAGTACTGTGTGTTTCAGCATTACCGATCCAGGGATGACACTGAAGCACACAGACTTGACCGTTTGAGGTCGGGTCGCTACATTGAGCCCTGATGTGCCTACTCATTCATGCTTGTTTGTCATGCCTGCTACTGCTTAGAGTTGAGTCAGGTCTGATTCATCGGGGATGAATTGGAGTGGTGATGAACATGTCCTACTGTGTGTGAGCTAAGTGTGTGAACAAGATTTGGTAAAGGTAGCGGTGAGAGGCCATGTAGGAGTACATGGTGGGTTGTCTCATTGAAACCGTCCTCAGGAACTGAGTTCTGTGTTTGTGATCCATGAACAGCTACTACCACACGTTGGGCCCTGAAATATGACCCCGCTCGACTTATTAACTGCCCTGTCCTCTGTCCAGGAGTTGCAACTAGTTTCTGGTGTTTGTAGGATATGTGTTGGAGGCCGTGCGTAGCGCTGACCCTAGGGGTGGGCTATGATGCGGTAGATACACCGTGGCACGGTGTACCGGGCGCCCGTTTGGTGTCTCGGGAACCCTGCACACATCGTTTGGGGCTGTGAGCGAAACCCCGGCCGGATCTCCTCGCGGATGGAACCCGAATAGGCGATAAATCTGGACTAGAGACTTGTGTGGTTAGTTAGGTCGTGGTCTACACCCACGTCGGCTTTCGCTTGAAGTCTGCCGAGCACATGTCGTGTGCAGACGCTAAGTGGTGGAAACATGTGTGAAGAAGTACACCCCTGCAGGGTTATAAATGATCTATTCGAATAGCCGCGTCCACGGTAAAGGACTTCTGGGTTGCCTATAATAGTTCATAGACAAGTGAAAGTGGATACTCTAAAACTCGCAAGATAAGCGTGAGTGCTATGGATGGCGTTCTCGTAGGTAGACGGGAGCAGATCCATAGTGGTGTATTGATTGGTGAATATGTGGACTCATGTGCGCCACCTCAAAAGAGTTACTTGCAGTAGTAGTTACGGTTAGCCACTGGGTCAAAGCTGGCTTGTTGCAGTTAAACCCCACCATCCCTTTGTTGATAATGATGCATATGTAGTTAGTTCTGATGTAAGTCTTGCTGGGTACATTTGTACTCACGCTTGCTTAATTTATGTTTTTGCAGAGAGATTTCAGTCTCGCTAGTAGTTCCGCATGGACCTTGACGTTTAGCTTGTTACCTCAGCTATGATCTTGTGCCCTCGGCAGGATCTGGTAGATAGTCAGGCTTCTCGGCCTTTTTCATTTGTAGTTGTCTGTACTCAGACATGTTAAGCTTCCGCATGTGTTTTGACTTGTATGCTCTGAATGTTGGGTCATGAGACCCATGTTTGTAATATCTCACTCCTCGGAGCCTAATGAATAAATACTCCGAGTCATAGAGTCTTGTTGTGATGCCATGTTGTATTTGCACATGTCGAGCATATTGTGTGTATGATTGAAATGCTTGGTATGTGTGGGATCCGACAACCTAGTTGTTTATCCTTGGTAGCCTCTCTTATGGGGAAATGTAGTCTGGTGCTTCCACTGAGCCATGGTAGTCTGCTACAGCCCGGTTTACCAGAGTCCTGCTAGCCCAACACTACTGCTCCGGAACACTTAGACTGGCCGGCATGTGTTTCACTTCATTCCTGTGTCTGTCCCTTCGGGGAAATGTCACGCGGTGACATCCGGAGTCCTGCTAGCCTGCTAGAGCCCGGTTTCCCGGAGTCCTGTTAGCCCGTTAGTGCCACTTTGGGTTCACGACTAGTCATGTCGGCCCGGGTTCTCTGTCATATGGATGCTAGCGACACTATCATATACGTGAGCCAAAAGGCGCAAACGGTCCCGGACCATGGTAAGGCGACACCCGTGGGAATACCGTGCGTGAGGCCGCAAAGGGATATGAGGTGTTATAGGCTAGATTTGTGTGACTTAGAATCGGGGACCTGACAGGCGGTGGACTCTAGACGACGAAGCTTCCTGCGTAAGCCAGACAAGACGGTGCGCCAAGATATTTTATATCGCATCCCACATGATTCTTTCTAGTAAACTTTTTGTGGTATACCTATTTTTTTCATTATGTTTTGAAAGACAAAATGGTGTTACGGAGGGAAAGGATGGTGTTTGAATTGCTAGAACATTTACGTATAGGGAACATGCAACTAGTACATGAGTGTCGTGTTTAAATTTGGAATTATTCCGGGTTCGCTTGGCATTTCTATGCATTAATTGAGTTTCTAGGCATTTAATGTGCATAATTCCAATTTGAACTACAAGCACATGCTCCAGTGCACCAAAGTTTGTTGAAAAATCACATGTGTGTCTTTAGGTGAATTTATAAGTCCCATGCAAGAAATGAGAAAGAAATTCAAACATCTGGGCGTCGTGGCTCGGCTGTAAAGATTGAGAAACTTGTTTTTTTAATTCATGTAAATCCAAAACACGCCTGAAAATCATGAAACTTGGCATGGTGTCATGACATGGCACCAACATGCTGCGGTAAATTTTTTGGCCGAATTGGGATAAGCTTTGGTGTAAGCTTCTTGCAAACCGGAGCTTCCCTCAAGAAGGCTCGTGGTTCCGAGAGGTAACGTGTCACCTCCATGTGCAAAACGACATACGTACACTGCCTTCTCCCGCCTTAATTTTTTTACACGGGCAAATTAGACCAAATAGAAGTATCATGCTAAATTTTGGAACTATTTCGGGTTTGTTTGGCCATTTTGATACGTTAATTGAGTTTCTGGTCATTTAATGTGCATAATTCAAATTTGAACTACAAGCACATGCTCCAGTGCACCAAAGTTGGTTGAAAAATCACATATGTGTCTTTGGTGAATTTATAGGTCCCATGCAAGAAATGGGAATGAAATTCAAACATTTGGGCGTCGTCACTCGGCCGGAAAGATGGAGAAACTTGGTTTTTTAATTCCTGTAAATTCAAAACATGCCTGAAAATCATGAAACTTGGTGTGGTGTCATGACATGGCACAAACATGCTGCGGTAAATTTTTTGACCGAATTGGGACAAGCTTTGGTGTAAGCTTCTTGCAACCCGGAGCTTCCCTCAAGAAGGCTCATGGTTCCGAGAGGGAACGTGTCACCTCCGTGTGCGTAACCACATGCGTACACTACCTTCTCTCGCCTTAATTTTTTTACACAGGCAGATTAGACCAAATAGAAGTATCATGCTAAATTTTGGAATTATTCCGGGTTCGTTTGGCCTTTTTATACATTAATTGAGTTTCTGGGCATTTAATGTGCATAATTCAAATTTGACCTACAAGCAGATGCTCCCGTGCACCAAAGTTGGTTGAAAAATCACATGTGTGGCTTTGGGTGAGTTTATAGGTCCCATGCAAGCAATGGGAATGAAATTCAAACATCTGGGCATCGTGGCTCGGCCGGAAAGATAGAGAAACTTGGTTTTTTAATTCCTATAAATCCAAAACATGCCTGAAAATCATGAAACTTGGCATGGTGTCATGACATGGCACCAACATGTTGCGGTAAATTTTTAGGCCGAATTGGGACAAGCTTTGGTGTAAGCTTCTTGCAGACCGGAGCTTCCCTCAAGAAGGCTCGTGGTTCCGAGAGGGAACGTGTCACCTCCGTGTGTGAAACAACATACGTACACTGCCTTCTCCCACCTTAATTTTTTTACACGGGCAGATTAGACCAAATAGAAGTATCGTGCTAAATTTTGGACTTATTCCGGGTTCGTTTGGCCTTTTTTATACATTAATTGAGTTTTTGGCATTTGATGTGCATAATTCCAATTTGAACTACAAGCACATGCTCCAGTGCACCAAAGTTTGTTGCAAAATCACATGTGTGTACTTGGGTGAATTTCTAGGTCCCATAAAAGAAAGGCGAATGACATTCAAACATCTGGGCGTCGTGGCTCGGCCGTAAAGATTGAGAAACTTGATTTTTTAATTTCTATAAATTCAAAACACGCCTGAAAATCATGAAACTTGGCATGGTGTCATGACATGGCACCAACATGCTGCGATAATTTTTTTGGCCGAATTGGGACAAGCTTAGGTGTAAGCTTCTTGCAAATCGGAGCTTCCCTCAAGAAGGCTCGTGGTTCTGAGAGGGAACATGTCACCTCCATGTGCGAAATGACATACGTACACTGCCTTCTCCCGCCTTAATTTTGTTACACAGGCAGATAGACCAAATATAAGTATCATGCTAAAATTTTGAATTATTCCGGGTTCGTTTGGCCTTTTTGATACATTAATTGAGTTTCTGGGCATTTAATACGCATAATTCAAATTTGAACTACAAGCACATGCTCCAGGGCACCAAAGTTGGTTGAAAAATCACATGTGTGTCTTTGGGTGAATTTATATGTCCCATGCAAGAAATGGGAATGAAATTCAAACATCTGGGCGTCGTGGCTCGGCCGGAAAGATGGAGAAACTTGGTTTTTTAATTCCTGTAAATATAAAACATGCCTGGAAATCATGAAACCTGACATGGTGTCATGACATGGCACCAACATGCTGCGGTAATTTTTTTGGCCGAATTGGGACAAGCTTTGGTGTAAGCTTCTTGCAAACCGGAGCTTCCCTCAAGAAGGCTCGTGGTTTCGAGAGGGAACGTGTCACCTCCGTGTGCGAAACCACATACGTACACTGCATTCTCCCGCCTTAATTTTTTTACACATGAAGATTAGACCAAATAGAAGTATCATGCTAAATTTTGGAATTATTCCGGGTTCGTTTGGCCTTTTTATACATTAATTGAGTTTCTGGGCATTTAATGTGCATAATTAAAATTTTAACTACAAGCACATGCTCCAGTGCACCAAAGTTTATCGCAAAATCACATGTGTGTCTTTGGGTGAGTTTCTAGGTCCCATGCAAGAAAGGGGAATGAAATTCAAACATCTGGGTGTCGTGGCTCGGCCGAAAAGATGGAGAAACTTGGTTTTTTAATTCCTGTAAATCCAAAACATGCCTGAAAATCATGAAACTTGGCATGGTGTCATGACATGGCACCAACATGCTACGGTAAATTTTTTGGCCGAATTGGGACAAGCTTTGGTGTAAGCTTCTTGCAAACAGGAGCTTCGCTCAAGAAGGCTCGTGTTTCCGACAGGGAACATGTCACCTCCGTGTGTGAAACAACATACGTACACTGCCTTCTCCCACCTTAATTTTTTTACACAAGCAGATTAGACCAAATAGAAGTATCGTGCTAAATTTTGGAATTATCCAGGTTCGTTTGGCCTTTTTATACATTAATTGAGTTTTTGGGCATTTAATGTGCATAATTCCAATTTGAACTACAAGCACATACCCCAGTGCACCAAAGTTTGTCGCAAAATCACATGTGTTTCCTTGGGTGAATTTCTAGGTCCCATGCAAGAAAGGGGAATGAAATTCAAACATCTGGGCGTCGTGGCTCGGCCGTAAAGACTGAGAAACTTGATTTTTTAATTCCTGTAAATTCAAAACACGCCTGAAAATCATGAAACTTGGCATGGTGTCATGACATGGCACCAACATGCTGCGGTAAATTTTTTGGCCGAACTGGGACAAGCTTTGGTGTAAGCCTCTTGCAAACCGGAGCTTCCCTCAAGAAGACTCGTGGTTCCAAGAGGGAACGTGTCACCTCCGTGTGTGAAACAACATACGTACACTGCCTTCTCCCGCCATAATTTTTTTACACAGGCAGATTAGACCAAATAGAAGTATTGTGCTAAATTTTGGAATTATTCCGGGTTCGTTTGGCCTTTTTTATACATTAATTGAGTTTTTGGGCATTTAATGTGCATAATTCCAATTTGAGCTACAAGCATATGCTCCAGTGCACCAAAGTTTGTTGCAAAATCACATGTTTGTCCTTGGGTGAATTTCTAGGTCCCATGCAAGAAAGGGGAATGACATTCAAACATATGGGCGTCGTGGCTCGGCCGTAAAGATTGAGAAACTTGGTTTTTTAATTTCTGTAAATTCAAAACACGCCTGAAAATCATGACACTTGGCATGGTGTCATGACATGGAACCAACATGTTGCGGTAAAGTTTTTGGCCGAATTGGGACAAGCTTAGGTGTTAGCTTCTTGCAAACCGGAGCTTCCCTCAAGAAGGCTCGTGGTTGCGAGAGGGAACGTGTCACCTCCGTGTGCGAAATGACATACGTACACTAGTAGCTATGTGTTTAATCTCTCTCTCTCATGTTGTTGAGATGTCACGATCTTGATGTATCGCGGGCTTTGTTAATATAGTCGGATCATATGGTGTTTTCCCCTCTCTATCTTGTTGTGATGAATTGAGTTTTTCCCTTTGAGATTTCGTTGTTATCAGATTGAATACTTTTATGGATTTGAGAACACTTGATATATGTGTTGCAATTGAATACTCGTGGTGACAATGGGGTATCATATTGATTCACTTGATATATGTTTTGGCACTAAAATAGCGGATTCCCGAGGTGACATTGGAGTAATCTATGCATAGGGGTTGATGCACGTTCTTGTCTTTGTTTCTCCGGTAGAAATCTTGGGGCACTCTTTGAAGTTCTTTGTGTTGGATTGAGTATTATGAATATGAATTTGCTTTGGTGTTATTCTAGTACGGACTCTAGGATAGATCGAACGGAAAGAACAGCTTTGTGTTATTTTAGTACAAACTCTTGAATAGATCCAACGGAAAGAATAGCTTTGAGGTGGTTTCGTGCCCTACAAACAATTTATTCTTATGTTCTCCGCTAGATAGGAACTTTGGAGTGATTCTTCATCGCACTTTGAGGGATGGTTATATGATCCAATTATATTAGCATTGTTGAGAGGTTGCACTAGTGAAAGTACGGACCCTAGGCCTCATTTTCAGGCATTGCAATACCGTTTTTGTGCCCGTTTACTATTTGCTACCTTGATGTTTTTATTTATTCAGATTATGAAAATATATTTCTACCATCAATAGTACACTTTTATCACCATCTCTTCGCCAAACTAGTGCACCTGTACAATTTGCCATTGTATTGGGTGTGTTGGGGACACAAGCGATTTCTTGTATTTGGTTGCAGGGTTGTTTGACAGAGACCATCTTCATCCTACACCTCCCACGGATTGATAAACCTTAGGTCATCCACTTGAGGGAAAATTGCTACTGTCCTACAAAACTCTGCGCTTGGAGGCCCAACACGAGCCTACAATAATAAAGTTGCGTAGTAGACATCAAGCTCTTTTCTGGCACCGTTGCCGGGGAGGTGAGTGCTTGACGGTATATCTTTAGATCTTGCAATTGAATCTTTTAGTTTCTTGTTTATCACTAGTTTGGTCTATAAAAGAAAACTACATAAAAATGGAATTGAGGTTGCATCATATTATTGACCATCTTTATAATATCTTTCTTGAAAATGATGGTTCGGAAAATTGTGCTCAATTGTTAGAAGAAGAAGTCAATAAAATGTTTGGCACAAAATATTTGAATGATGAAGATGATTGCAATGTTGTTAGTATGAATTATTTCAATATACAAAATGCTAACGATGATTGCACAAGTCATGACAAAAATGTTTCTTATAAGCATGTCAATTTTTATGGAGTGAATTGGGAGTGCAATTGCACACCAAAAAGGGAAGATAGATTTTGTAAGAAGCATAAATATTTAGAAACGAAAAAGTTGCAAGAGAGGCTAGATGATTGTGCTGAAAGATCTATTTTTTCGCCATCCTTGTGAACTTTGCAACGAACATGGTCATTTAAATCTCCAATGCAAATTATTTCATGATCAAATCGTGTCCAAAAATTGTGATAACTTGATTACCCTTGAGCATCATAAGGAGCTTAGTCTTCTTTTGGGGTATGAAGAAATGAAACGTATAACCAATGGTTTTCCAAATCCCTAGAGATTTCTTGATTTTGATCTAGAAGAAATTTATATGTTTTGTGCGGTAAATTGCATTGAGAATCCTTATATTGCCAACTATCTAAAGATAATAAAAAAATAGAATATGAAGAGAGTACTAATGAAAGGGAAAATATTTCCCAATACCCTCCTAGTGTTTATTATGAAGAATCGGGTAACGAGGAGGAGCTTCCTATCCAATCAATCTCTTCAACAAGAAGCTTGAAAAAATTAATTAAACCCACACATGGTGTGGTGAAGAAGAAGAAAAGGAGAAGAAAGGATAAAGTTAAAAAGGCATCTCACCCAAATAATGTTGCTCCTATCACCATTGTGCCTCATGAAAGTGAATCCAATATGTTGATGGAGGATGATGATATTGAGTATGATTTTGTGATACCTACTACTTGTTGTAATGATTATGATTGGGAAGACAACGATATCCCTTATAGTCAATATTTTTAGCACTTGCTTGGGAGAATATGATAATAATGCTTGCTATACTATTGGTGCCATTCACGCTGTTGATAAGAATGATTGTGATGATATGCAAAACCACAAGCTTGGGGATGCTATGTTTAATGAGTATGATATGTTTAAAGATTTATGTGCTGGAAATAATGCTTGTCCTAAGCTTGGGGATTCTTTTCTTAATGATTATGATCCTTTGATTCCTTCTACTTTCGATAAGAAAATTTATTATGATGATAGCATGCCTCCTATTTATTATTATTACAGTGATAAAAGTGGGTTTGGAAGAGTGTCAACTCTGGGTAGTAGTGATCCCACTATTTTGGAGGGTGTTGAATCTTATTACAATATTGATGAAAGTGGATTTGGAGAGGTCATGACTTTATTTAGTGATACATCCACTATTTTGGAAGAGGTTTCAATTGACTATGACAATAAGGTTGCTATCTATGATGATTATTATGATGACATGTATGCCATAAAGAGTGATTAATCTTCTATGCTAGTGCATCATGAAAAGAGTGCTGTATGTGATAGTTATATTTTTGAATCCATTCATGATGTTTCTAAAAATTATTATGAGGAAGGAACTTATGCTCTTACATATCTCAATAATATCAAGTTTCTTCTCTATGTGTTGATTGTTTTTGAAGTTGCACTTGTTTTGCCTTCCTATGCTAGTTGATTCTTGCTCCCATAAGTTGTTTGCTCACAAAATCCCTATGCATAGGAAGTAGTTTAGATATAAATGTGTTAGTCATATGCTTCATGATGCTCTCTTCATGTGTCAATTCTTATCTTTTTTGCGAGCATCATTGAAATCATCATGCCTAGCTTGAAAGGCATTAAAGAAAAGCGCTTGTTGGGAGACAACCCAACACTTTTACCTACTGTTTTTGTGTGTTCACATGATTATGCTACTGTATTGATCAAGTTTTATTTCTTTTGTTTCAATAAAATGCCAAGTGAAGCCTTTGGGATCATGTTGGGTGATAGTTGTTTTGATCTTGCTGAAAAACAGAAACTTTTGCGCTCACGAAAATAAGTCTCATTTTTAACAGAAGTGTGCTTTTGAGTTTATTCTTTTTGCAGAAGTTTAATATAAAATTTTCTCACGTGGTCCTAAGTTTTCCATAATTTTTGGAGTAGCATAAGTATGGTAGTTATCCAGATCATTACAGACTATTCTGTTTTTGACAGATTCTGTTTTCAATGCATAGTTTGCTTGTTTTCTAGTTTCTATGGCTTATATTGCTCAATATAAATTGTAGAAATGATATGCTACGGTAGGCATTGTGTGAGAACAATTATGAATCTTGTCTTTGGCAGTACCGAAAGTGGAATGGTTTGCTCTTTATCATACTAGCCTATCTCACAAAGTTCCGTTAAGTTTTGTGTGATTGAAGTTTTCAAGTTTTGGCTGAGATATCGATATGTGCAGAATAAAGAGTGACAAGAACCTAAGCTTGGGGATACCCTCTTTCGTCTTCAACATTATCGGTAACCTCACTTGGGGCTATGTTTTCATTCGTCACATGATATGTGTTTTGCTTGGAGCATCATTTTATTTTGTTAGGATTTGCTTGCTGTTATTTAGAATAATGTTTTGCAGCTTTCATTTCAATAAAAATGTCAAGGATAGCCTTCACCATGCTTATTTTGCAAGTATACATGTTGCTGTTTGAAAACAGGAAGTTTATCGATGTTGCAAAAATTCCCTAGAAAAGTCAGAATTTGATAAAATGTTGAAACTTTTTGCACAATAAGCTCTGATAAATTTTCTACAGTGTGGTAAATTTTCATAATTTTGTAGTTAAAGAAGTATTGATGCTCTAGCATTCTTTACAGACTGTACTGTTATGTTTGCATATGTTTGCTTTTTAATGATTCTATTTGAGGATAGGATTATTAAATATGCATAGGCATTTAGTATGCAATGTTGAATAATAATTTTGGTGATTTGCTACAGTGGAGAATGATAAGATTTTGCATTGATTTATGCTAAATTATCTCACGAGTTCTTGTTGAGCTTTGTGTGGATGAAGTTTTTGAGATTTAGGAAACCGTGATATGAGAGGTATTAAGGAGACACAAAAGCTCAAGCTTGGGGATGCCCAAGGCACCCCAAGATAATATTTCAAGAAGTCTCAAGCATCTAAGCTTGGGGATGCCCCGGTAGGCATCCCACCTTTCTTCTTCAACAATTATCGGTTAGTATCGGTTGAGCCTAAGTTTTTGCTTCTTCACATGATGTGTGCTATCCTTGAAATGTAATTTTGTTTTTTTGCTTGTTGTTTTAATAAATTACTTAGATCTGAATTTTTTTAAATAAGAGAGAGTCCTCAAATAGCTACCTATTTACTTAACTACTCGTTTGATCTTCACTTATATCTTTTTGGAGTAGCTTGTCAATTACTCTTGTGCTTCACTTATGTCCTATGAGTAAATTGATGAATAAATTGAATGTCATGGAGTTGAAATCATATCATGCCTAGTGGTAGCTTCACATTGGGTTTAGGAAGTGAAATCTTTTGAGGCTTGACAATCACAATATTGGTCATACAAGCAATTCACGAATAATTAGTATAAGGAAGAGAACTTCCACATGCAAATACACTATCTTGGAAATCTTTTGTGATTGTGAGCCTCCATCAAAATATTATATACCAAAATTGTTGACGTTGGACAAGGAAGACAACGTAATGATTTATGTTTGTTCATGTTCACATAGAAGTTATAGTGTCATAGATTCTTCAACATGTGGTGCTTGCCCCCCGTCTTTGCTAGCCAAAATACCGCACCAAGTAGAGATACTACTTGTGCATCCAAAAACCTTAAACCCAAATCTTATTTTCAAGAGTCCACCAGACCTACCTAAGGATTGAGCAATATCCTTCAAGTAAGTTGCCATCGGTGCAATAAGGCAATAAAAATTTCTTCTAAAAGTGTAAGATCATTTAGTGTAATAGAAAATTGAGCGTTGTACGAACTTGTGTTAGCAAAGAATAAAAGTGAGAGACTGCATAATAAAGGTTGCTATCATAAGGGGCAATATAACGTGACATTCTTTTGCACTAAGGGATTGAGCATACAAACAAAAAGCGCATGGCAACCTCTGCTTCCCTCTGCGAAGGGCCTACCTTTTACTTTTATGTATTTACTTTCATACAAGAGTCAAAGTTTTTCTCTCTGTTCCTTTTTATTTTTCCCTTTTGGCAAGCATCATGTGGTGAGGAAAGATCTAGGCACATATATCCAGTTGGATATGGGTAGCATGAGTTATTATTGTTCACATCACCCTTGAGGTGAATACGTTGGGAGGCGAAATTATAAGCCCGTATCTTTCAATGTGTCCGGTTGAAACATTTTGCTCATGTGTATGCGGTGAGTGTTAGCAATCATAGAAGACTATATGATGGTTGAGTATGTGGAGCTCTTACTTAGACTCTGTTGAATAAGTTGAATTGCAATTCTGTCGGTGGGAAAGACACCTATGGGATCACTTGAATCCCTTCTACGGTTGGCGGGCGCGGGGTCGTGAGAAGAGCAGGTCTAACAGGAAGCACACAGATCGTTTACCCAGGTTCAGGCCGCGAGGATGCATAATACCCTAGTCCTGCTTTGGTGGATGTATTGAGTATTCTTGTGTTCTTGAGCTAGCTACGGGGTGTAACTTGCCCAAAAGAGCCGGATCCCTCTCCTGGTCGCCTCGGGCCTCCTTTTATAGGAAAAAGGGGTTGCCGCAGTGGCACACAGGAGGTGGAAAGGTGTACAGTGCTGCGAGCTTATCGCCCGTATTACAGGACAAGACGCATTTAATGCATCGCTTAGGTGTCCCTTAGCTTTATCGGGGACGGGAACGAGGCGCGTCCCGTCCATCACCGCCTCACCTTGCTTCGACACACGCCCAGGCCAGTGATGCATGTGGCGCCATGTAGGCAGGCAGGCAGCTGAGGTGGTGCGGTGGTAGGGTCTTCACAAAGATCTGCATGCCACCACGCAGGTGCTTGCTGAATTGATGTAGAGGCCGCCCGTCGCCAGGCAGGTGCCTGCCTAGCTGGTTGAGCTAGCAGCTGCTTGGGGACGGCGGTGGAGTCTTGGCTGGTGCGGGCCTGGCAGTGGCCCCGCTGATGCCCTCGGCAAGTGCCTTGCCGGGGGCCCGGCAAGGGTCTTGCCGTGGCATTGCAGTCATCCCCGGCAAGGCACTTGCCGGGGGTCTTGTGGATCTCCTCGGCTAGGATCCGGCCGAGGGTCGCCGTCTTCTGGTCCTCATCTGATCTCACATGTTTATGATCTTGACAAAGATCTGCATGCCTCCACGGAGGTGCCACCCGAGCCTTGGTCCAAACGTAGTCATTGGCGGCGTTTGGAACTCTTGGGCTCAAGGGTGGCTCACTCCGCTGGTGTTGGGCGAGCTGCCCTGACAAGGCTCTTGCCAGGGCTGCTGAGGCAAGGGTCTTGTCGGGGGAACCTGCTTCGCCCCTCTCCTCTTCGGGTTCTTGGTCTTGGCGTTGCCTTGTCTGTCTTAGGCTTCAGCTTTTCTTCGGCTTCCCTCCTTTGCCCTGCTACGTGCGGCCTTGGCGTGCGGCTCTGACTGCCCGTGCACAAGTAAAGGGGTCAAAAGGAGAACCCCTACTTCTGTACACCGACAGTAGCCCCGGGCCTAGGCCAGACATAACCGCGACGCGTTGTTGGGCCAGGCCCAGAGCGGTGCGCGGGCAGGCGGGGTGGATTTTACCGCAGTAACTGTTTGGTCCGCTGCGCCTCCCACCGACCCGCGTTGAACGCGCGACGTGGAGGGGCGTGCGTGACGTGGGGTCATGCGTGGGGCGGTTCCCGCACACATGCGTCACATCGTAGTAAAGAGGCGGCTCGCGCCTTCCCCGTAAAAAGAGGGAGGCGTGGAGGCGCGGCTCATTTACTGAGTGGACTCGGGTCGCGGTCTTCAAGGCTCCCACGCCCCACGATCACGGGGCGGGGAACGGTCGCCTTACCCGTCCCCTCGGCTCTGCTCGCTCGCCACGTGTCCTTCATGCAGGTGGCAGGCGGGAAACCGGGCCGTCGCTGATTGGGACGGCGGGTCGGTCCTAATTCCCTGCGCCCTTGGTGACCGGATTGGTCGAATGGGGCGGCCGAGCCCTGGCTCCGCCCCTTCATAAGAAGGGGAGGGGGACAGCATCCCACATTCTCCCATCATCCATTTACTTCTACCTCCGCTCCTTTCCTCCATCTGCCATGGCGAGGGGAAGTGCCGGCCCTTCGACGGTGGGCGCGGGGGTTGCTGCTCGACAGCGCGTCCCTCCTTCCCAAGATCTCGCGGCAGCGGAGTCGGCCGTGAGGGGAAGGGTAAGGGGGCGAGGCCGAGGTCGTCATGGCGCTCGGGGAAGAGGTGGACGGGGCAGCGCACCGGTCCTGCCTCCGCCAGCGGCGCCCCTCCCGATGGAGGGCCATGTCGGGGACCAGCCCTGTGAGTTCTTCATCAGGCTGCGCCGGCCACCGCGTCGTCGTCTTTGTCTTCCTACCCCATTTGCTTGGGAGATGGAGCGTGACCCGCCCCAGACCCTCAGGTTCCACATGAGGGGCTGCGGGAATGGCGACACGTGGGTCGATGTCGACTTCCCCGCCCTTAGGTCATGTACCTCCGTCGTGGATGGAAGACGTTCACCCACATCCACAGCCTGACGGCGGGGCTCGTCCTCTACTTCAAGTTAATGGAGGACAACCTGCTCTCCGTCAAGGTCTTCAAAGATCTTGGAACTCGCCTGAAGTGCTGCGTGGAGAGCTCCTCGGACGATGAAGATTCCTCCTCGAGCGGGAGTGACGAGGAGGACAGCGACAACAACGACGAGGGAGTCGAGCGGCAGGATGCCGACTTCGACTGACCGTGTCGCCCCTCCCTCGGCCTCGCGCCCTGCCGAGGGACTTCCTCGTCAAGCTCTCCATCAGGGCGCTCCCCATCGTCACCTTGGGCGGCTGGTGTAGGAGGACCGGAGAAGGCGAAGAAGGCGGGTGGCGGCCGTCAAATCTGAGTATGCGGGCACCGACGCCTTCGTCGCGTATTGCCAGCCCGCTGCCTCGTCTTCCAGCTCCTTTCCCGACACCAAGACGTTCTCTTGGTGCCTTCTACTCCTCGTACCTTGCCTAGGCACTCTTTTTGCCCTCCTGCTATCTTGTTCCACCTTCTGAGGAGAGGGACAAGAAAGGGATTACGGGCATCTCATCTCTTTTTAGTTTGTAAGCCTGCGGGCAGTTGTTAGATTTAAAGCTTGTAATCCCCTTGCTCATGTTTTTTTTTATTCCGTACAAACTGTACTTGTACGGGACGTTTTTAATGAAAAAGGGTGCTTGCCGGGTTCTTTGTGCGTGAGCGAGGCCCATGCCAAGGAACGAGTCCTTGTTATTTCTAAGATAAACATTGTCACCTGGCAACAGGCCTTGCCGTCCCCCCACTTCACTCGGTCATTCTCGTGCTCCTGGCGGAGGTAGGGGCGAAGCAGAGTTAGGCCCCTCGCGTTTTTCCTGGCCACCACGTCTGCGATCCGGTTCTGTCCCAGTGGCTTGGGTACAAGAAGAAGGGGGAGCACGGTGGTTTCGGAGCAAAACGAGGTCTCATTTGTCCCAGTTCCATACGGAAATGCATAAGAGGGGATGAAAGACTTATCTGAATCCGCAGCACCCGGCAACCTTGGCTTGCCGTGGTTGGATCCTTGTGTCTACAGCCCCTGACAGTCTTGGCTTGCCGGGGTCGGAGCGCCGATCTGTTCTCTTTCTCCCGAGCGGCTCAGCAGAAGTATCCACGTGCCCTGCGAACCAAAGAGGACAGAAAGACGCACACTCGACCACTATGCTAGGGGTTAGTCGCCGCTAAGCACTATCAACCCTAACCGAGGGAGAGACTCAACCTAGCATGCATGCTATAACTTAGGGCGCCAGCGCTTCGTTTATTTATGCTCAGGGTCTGCGCCTGGCTTTGTACAGAGGGTTACATGCCTTGTCGACAAAGCTTGTACAAAAGGTGGCTTCCCGGGAGGCCCGGCAAGCCGCGCCTTATGGGTAAAATTTGCGAAGATGCTCGATGTTCCAGGAGTTGCTCACTGGGACAGCATCTTCGGTCTCCAGGCGGACTGCGCCGGTCCTGGTGACTCGTATTACCCGATAAGGGCCTTCCCACTTCGGCGTCAACTTGTTGGAATTCTTGGCCGACTGAACGCGCCGAAGAACAAGGTCGCCTTCCTCAAAGCTTCGGGCATGAACCTTGCGGCTATGGTAGCGGCGCAAGGCTTGCTGGTAGCGTGCTGCTCTCACAGTCGCCCGAAGACGATCTTCCTCAAGGAGCGTTGCGTCATCTTGCCGCAATTGCTCTTGCTCAAGCTCATCGTAAGCGAGCAGTCGAGGTGACCTGTATATGAGTTCCGTGGGGAGCACTGCTTCTGCCCCGTAGACCAGGGCAAAGGGTGTCTGGCCGGTGGCTCGATTTGGCGTCGTCCTGATCGACCAAAGAACCGCCGGCAACTCATCAATCTAGTGCCTTCCGCTCTTGTGTAGCTTGTCAAAAGTCTTTGTCCTCGGGCCTCGCAACACTTCAGCATTTGCCCTCTCTGCCTGGCCGTTGCTCCGTGGGTGTGCCACGGAGGCGAAACAGACCTTGCTGCCGAGGTCTTGGATGTATTGCATGAAGGTGTGGCTTGTGAACTGCATGCCGTTGTCGGTGATGACTCTATTGGGCACACCAAAACGGCAGACTGGTCCCTTGAAGAACTTGACGGCTGACTGTGCTGTCACCTTCCTCACTACTTCCACCTCCGGCCACTTTGTGAACTTGTCGATTGCAACGTACAAGTACTCAAAGCCCCCGACGGCACGGGGGAAGGGGCCCAGTATGTCGAGCCCCCAGACCGAGAATGGCCGGGAGAGAGGGATTGTTTGAAGGGCTTGAACTGGTTGATGAAGCTTCTTTGAATGGAACTGACATGCTTCACACTTGGTTACTAGTGTCGTTGCATCCTGGAGGGCAGTGGGCCAGAAGAAACCCTGCCGAAACGCCTTGCCGGCGAGGGCCCTCGACCCTATGTGGGAGCCACATATGCCTCCATGTATCTCCACCAACAGCTCCAGTCCTTCCTCCCGGGGAATGCACTTCAATTTCACACCGTTCAGTCTCTTCCTGTACAGGACGTCGTCGACGAACTGATACATAGCAGACCGACGGGCTACTTTCTCCGCTTCTTCCTGCTCCCCAGGAAGCTCCCCTGTTTTGAGGAATCGGACAGTATGTTGTGCCCATGCCAGAGCCTGGGGCTCGACGGCGAGGACCAAGTGCATTTCTTCTGCCATGGGAGCGGCTGTCTCTACGGCGAGGGCTTGATGGCCCGCCGGAGTCGGTCGCTCCTTGGCAGGCTCGGAGTCCACGGCAACGACCTTGCCAGCGGCCCCTGGGGGCTCAGCGGGAAAGGACTTGCCGGGGCCTGATTTCCTCCGCTTGTTCTGCTCTGTTGATGGTTCGACGGATGGTTGAGTTAACCGAAGCAAAAAAGGTACCTGGTTCCACAGGTAACTTGAATGCAACACGCTTTGACAGGTAATCAGCAATGTCGTTCTCCGCTCGGGGAACATGCTCCGCTTGTATACCGTCAAAGCGCTCCTCTGGCTTCCTCACCTCATCTACGTAGGCCTCCATCAACGGGCTCTGATAATCTTTGTTGACTTGTCTGACGACAAGCTGCGAATCACCCCTGACGATGAGCTTTTTAACTCCGAGGTCTGCCGTGATCCTGAGACTGGCCAGCAACCCCTCGTACTAAGCAGTGTTGTTGGTGGACATCTCCCTGGGAAAGTGCATCTGGATTACATACTTGAGGTGCTCTCCGGTGGGTGCGACGAGCAGCACAGCAGCACCGGTGCCTTGCAGCGAGAAAGCTCCGTCAAAGTACATAATCCAGTCGCGAGTTGTTTCCTTGCCGGGGAGAGTGGTCTCCTAGATCTCTTCATCAGGCGTTGAGGTCCATTCTGCAATGAACTCCGCCAGGACTCTACTCTGGATGGTTGAAGTACTTTCAAACTTCAACCCAAAGCTTGATAACTCCAAGGCCCACTCCACAATCCTTCCGGTTGCGTCTGGGTTGTGCAGTATCCGTTGCAACGGGAGGCGGGTGACGAAAGTGATCTCGTGGGCTTGGAAGTAATGACGCAGCTTCCTCAAGGCCATAAGGAGGCCGAAGGGCAATTTCTGCACACCGGAGTATCTTGACCTAGCCCCCTGCAAGAGGGAGCTGACAAAGTAAATCGGGTGCTACATCATCTTCTTCTTCTGCACCACTCCACTTGACTGCGTGGGCTCTGTCCTGATGGCGTCAGACTCTGCCGGGATCCTTGCCTTGCCGGCACCAGGCCCTGCCGGGGGAGTCTCTGACTTCCTGTCTGCCGGTCCTGCCGTTGCCACTTCCTCTTCGTCAACCTCCCTCTGCGCCACTAGCGCGGCGCTGACCACTTGATTCATCGCCGCCAGATACAGTAGCAACGGCTCTTGTGGTTTAGGCGCAACTAGTATCGGTGTAGAGGAAAGGTATCTCTTTAGGTCTTGCAACGCCGCCTCGGCCTCTGGGGTCCACTCCATTGGGCCCGCCTTCTTCAAGATCTTGAAAAAGGGAAGGGCGCGCTCGGCAGACTTGGAGATGAATCGGCTCATGGCGGCAACGCAGCCAGTGAGCCGACGCACATCCTTGATCCGCTTGGGCACCTCAATCTGCTTGATAGCCTTGATCTTGTCTGGGTTTGCCTCGATCCCACGCTGCGACACAAAGAACCCGATAATGTTTGCCGGACGGAACACCGAAGACACGCTTCTCAGGGTTCAGCTTGAGGTTGATCTTGCGCAGGTTGGCAAACGTCTCTTCTAAGTCTTGTACAAGAGTTGCCCTGTCCTTGGTTTTGACCACTATGTCATCCATATAGGCTTCCATATTTCTATGTAGCTGGGGTTCAAAACCAATTTGGACTGCCCTTGCAAATGTTAAACCAGCACTCTTCAACCCGAAAGGCATCCGTAAAAAGCAATACGTACCACATGGGGTGATGAATGCTATCTTCTCTTCGTCTTCTCTTGTCATGAAGATCTGGTGGTAGCCCGAGTAGACGTCGAGGAATGATAACAGATCACACCCGGCCATGGAGTCAACAATCTGGTCGATGCGCGGCAACGGGAAGGGGTCCTTAGGACAAGCCTTATTGATATTTGTGTAGTCAATACACAGCCTCCACTTCCCGTTTGCCTTGCGCACCACCACCGGATTGGCCAACCACGTCGGATGGAGCACTCCCCTCACCAAGCCTACTGCTTCCAACTTTCGGATCTCCTCTGTGATGAATTCTTGCCGTTCCAAAGCTTGCTTCCTGACCTTCTGCTTGACGGGTCGCGCATGGGGACAGACAGCAAGATGGTGCTCAATCACTTCCCTGGGAACGCCGGGGATGTCAGATGCTTGCCACGCAAACACATCGACATTCGCCCGCAGGAAAGTGACGAGTGTGCTTTCCTATTTGCTGTCAAGGGTGGAGCTTATGGTGAAAGCCCCTCCCGTACCATCCTCCTTGACGGACACCTTCTTGGTCTCTGGTGGCGCAGCTCTGGATTTCTTGCTCTTGCCGGTGGAGCTCTCTGGCACGTCCTCGACGGTAGCACAACACTCCGAAGAGGTGCGCTTGCCGGAGTGGGTGCGAGAGGTCTTACCGGTCTTCTTCTTCCCTCCCGGAGCTTCAGCGGCAGGAGCAAGTGCCTTGCGGCAGCTGCTGCAACTGCTTCCCGGTAGAGTAGGTCGGCGCAAATCAGCGCGTCCTTCTTGTCGGAGGGGACGGTGATGATGTTCATCGGCCCAGGCATCTTCAGCGTGTTGTAGGCGTAGTGCGACGCTGCCATGAACTTGGCTAGTGCCGGGCGGCCGAGGATCCCGTTGTAGGGCAAGGGGATCTCGGCTACATCGAAGACAATCCTCTCCGTCCTGTAGTTCAACTCGCCTCCAAACGTCACAGGTAGTGTGACCTTCCCCTTCGGCTGGCTCCTTCCCGGGTTGACCCCTTGAAACGTGCCCGTTTCCTCGAGGTCTCCATCAGGAATTTGCAGCCTTTTGATCACAACGGGCGAGATCAAGTTCAGACCGGCCCCGCCGTCGACCAGCATCTTGTTCACCTTGAGGTTGCGTATTGTTGGTGAGACCAACAACGGCAAACACCCGACCGCAGTTGTGCGGTCAGGGTGGTCCTCGGCGTCAAAGATGAGGGGCGTGCTGGACCACTTCAGCGGCTTCTGAGCGTCGAACGAGGGCTCCACTACAGTGATCTCACGCGCCCACTGTTTGAGCTGGCGGTGAGAATTATGCAGCAAGGCGCCTCCATTGACGCACATGGCCTCTGTAGCCTTCTGAAACTCTTGTCTGCCGGACTCGTCGTCCTCGTCATGATCGTCGTCTTCTTGCTTCTTGTTGTGGCCCCGAGCGGGCCTCTCTTGTTGGTTATCCTTGCCGCAGCGACCTCCTTGGCCGCCATGCTTCTTGCCGGATCCCTCGGCACCATCCTGGCCCTTCTCCTTGTCCCGCCTCTCATACTCAGCTTTTTGCTTCTCAGCAAGTAGCTCGACTTGCCAGCAGTTCTGGAGGTCGTGGCCCTTGGTGCGGTGGATCTTGCAATACTGCTTTTCGGAGCCCCCTGGCTTGTCGGCAGCCGCCAAGGCCCGGCAGGTGGCGCACCCGGAAATTTCCTTGCCAGGGTCGTCTGCCTTGGCCTTCTTGGCGGCGCCGGTGTCGTCGGATCCCTCGACGGCAAGCACGGTCTTGCCCTTGCGTTTCCTGTTGCGACGCCAGCCCTTCTTCGTCGGGGCGGCAGTGTCTTCATCAGTAGAGTCGGTTTCCATGCCGGCGTCCTCGCCGGGGTACTTCCTTCCCTCTTCAGCCCGGGCGCACCTATCGGCCAGAACATAAAGTTCGGCCACATCCTTAACCTTGTTCATCGCCAGCTCTTCGTGCATCTTGCGGTTGTGCACGTTCTGATGGAACGCGCTAATCACGGCGGCGGGATGAACATCGGGGATGTTGTATTGCACCCGGCTGAACCTCTGGATGTACTTGCGCAGGGTTGCCCCTTCCTTCTCGGGGATGATATGCAAATCACTAGCCTGGCCATGAGCTTGGTGGCCTCCTGTGAAGGTACCAACGAACTCGTGTCACAGACTCGACCAAGAGGAAATGGAATCCGCCGGCAAGTGCATCAACCAAGACATGACAATGGGCTTCAGTGCCAACGGGGAGTAATTGGCAAGCACCTTGTCGTCGCGAGCTCCGGCAGCTTGCATCGCGATGGTGTAGATGCTGAGGAACTCTGACGGATGGGTCTTGCCGTTGTACTTCTCGCCGACGTCGGGCTTGAACGTGCGGTGGGACGGCCACTGGAACTGCCGCAGCTCACGGGTATAGGCTGGGCAACCCACCTCGTAAGGTAGGCCGCCGGAGCCCCCCGGTGCTGGGTGGTCCATAGCGGGTCCCGCCTACTTATCCGACTGGTGGCGTGTATCGCGCCGGCGCTCGATAGTGGTTCGAGCGTCTTCATGGGCTCGTTCTCGAAGAACTTGGCGCTGGTCGCGGTGGGTCCGTGCGTCGGACGACGCTATGGAAATGTTATCACATGCGTCGTCACGACGGACCGGCACCGGCGGCAACTGGCGCGGGGGAGGAGAGTGTACTGTGGCTGTAGCTCCCCGGTTCTCCCACCGCTGACATGTGGCGGCTCGACGAAGCGCCGGCCCGAGGGCCCAACCGATCGCGGATCATCTTTATTGGCGACGGCGACGAGGCTCCGGATGGTGGCTCTCCACTCGTCAAGCTTCTCCACGGCAGGAGGGAAGTCGAGGAGCAGCTGTGCGCGTGCCAAAGCCTCTGCTGGCGTGGGTGGTGGCGACAGCTGCGGGGACCGCGGCGTGCTTCGACTTCTAACCACGTTAGAAGGAGCTCTATCACGGCCCAGCGGCTGCGTGCCATTTTCGCCAGCACTTCGGCGGGCATGCCGGACTCCTTCATCCCGCGGACGATGCACAGGGCTCTTCCCACGGCGGTGTCCAGGGTCACCGGCGTGGTGACGCTGCTCGTTGCGCACACCATGGGAAGAGCGCGTTGTGGGCGCCGGGGTGGGCGTCTTGGAAGTCGCTGCACCGCCTGTAGGGGGCACAGCGACGCCCCTCGAGGGCCCCGCGCCGCCTGCAGGGGGCCCAGCCCCGTCTTTGGATTTGGCGATGCGCGGCCCGTCGTCTGGCGCACGAACGACACCGCTCGCTAGGCTCTGACTGCCAGAGCGATGCTGGTGCTCGCCGGCCGCGGCTCGGGTTCTGTCCGCGACCGGCCCGCTGCTCGTCCGCACTAGCACGGGCTGTTCAGCTCCCGACGAGCCGATCGCCGTGATCGTCTTCTTCTTAGGAGCCATGGCGATGAAGAACCGCTAGGCTAATCTGCTAGATCAGATTCTCACGACTACGCCCCCTACCTGGCGCGCCAAAGATGTCGGTGGGAACGACACCTATGGGATCACTGGAATCCCTTCTACGGTTGGCGGGCGTAGGGTTGTGAGAAGAGCAGGTCTAACAGGAAGCACACGGATCGTTTACCCAGGTTCGGGCCGTGAGGATCCGTAATACCCTAGTCCTGCTTTGGTGGATGTATTGAGTGTTCTTGTGTTCTTGAGCTAGCTACGGGGTGTAACTTGCGCAAAAGAGCCGGATCCCTCTCCTGGTCGCCTCGGGCCTCCTTTTATAGGAAAAAGGGGTTGCCACAGTGGCACACGGGAGGTGGAAAGGTGTACAGTGCTGAGAGCTTATCGCCCGTGTTACAGGACAAGACGCATTTAATGCATCGCTTAGGTGTCCCTTAGCTTTATCGGGGACGGGAACAAGGCGCGTCCCGTCCATCACCGCCTCGCCTTGCTTCGACACGCGCCCAGGACAACGATGCATGTGGCGCCATGTAGGTAGGCAGGCAGCTGAGGTGGCGCAGTGGTAGGGTCTTCATGAATATCTGCATGCCACCACGCAGGTGCTTGCTGAATTGGTGTAGAGGCCGCCCGTCGCCACGCAGGTGCCTACCCAGCTGGTTGAGCTAGCAGCTGCTTGGGGACGGCGGTGGAGTCTTGGCTGGTGCGGGCTTGGCAGTGGCCCCGCTGATGCCCTCGGCAAGGGCCTTGCTGGGGGCCCGGCAAGGGTCTTGTCGTGGCATTGCAGTCATCCCTGGCAAGGCACTTGCCGGGGGTCTTGTGGATCTCCTCGGCTAGGATCCCACCGAGGGTCGCCATCTTCTGGTCCTCATCTGATCTCACATGTTTATGATCTTGACAAAGATCTGCATGCCTCCATGGAGGTGCCTCCCGAGCCTTAGTCCCAACATAGTCGTTGGCGGCGTTTGGAACTCTTGGGCTCAAGGGTGGCTCACTCCGCTGGTGTTGGGCGAGCTGCCCCGGCAAGGCTCTTGCCGGGGCTGCTGAGGCTGCCCCGGCAAGGGTCTTGCCGAGGGAACCTGCTTGCGCCTCTGCTCTTCGGTTTCTTGGTCTTGGCGTTGCCTTGTTTGTCTTAGGCTTCGGCTTTTCTCCGGCTTCCCTCCTTTGCCCTGCTACGTGTGGCCGGGGCGCACGGCTCTGACTGCTCGTGCACAAGTAAAGGGGTCAAAAGGAGGCCCCTACTTTTGTACACCGACAAATTGCTTGGTGACTAAGAACATGGGTTGTTGGGTTTTAAGAGAATTCATAGTTTGAACCTTAACATGTGAATTGGTTGCCACTATAACATGAGAAGTTTTATGAGCAAGAATTGTTGTTATGATACTAGGAAAAGTGATTGAAATTATCATTGATCAAACTTATGCACTTTGCTAGCATTCACACTTCATAAATTATTTCTTTTATCATTTACCTACTCGAGGACAAGTAGGAATTAAGCTTGGGGATGCCGATGCGTCTCCAACGTATCTTGATGTATTGCGGACATTGTTAATATAGCCGGATCATATGGTGTTTTCCCCTCTCTATCTTGTTGTGATGAGTTGAGTTTTTTCCTTTGAGATATCGTTGTTATCAGATTGAATACTTTTATGGATTTGAGAACACTTGATATATGTCTTGCAATTGAATAATCGTGGTGACAATGGGGTATCGTATTGATTCACTTGATATATGTTTTGGCACTCAACTCGCGGATTCCCGAGGTGACATTGGGATAATCTATGCAAAGGGGTTGATGCACGTACTTGTCTTTGTTTCTCTGGTAGAAATCTTGGGGCACTGTTTGAAGTTCTTTGTTTTGGATTGAGTATTATGAATATGAATTTGCTTTGGAGTTATTTTAGTACGGACTCTAGGATAGATCGAACGGAAAGAATAGCTTTGTGTTATTTTAGTACAAACTCTTGAATAGATCAAACGGAAAGAATAGCTTTGAGGTGGTTTTGTACCCTACAAACAATTTATTCTTATGTTCTCCGCTAGATAGGAACTTTGGAGTGATTCTTCATCGCACTTTGAGGGATGGTTATATGATCCAATTATATTAGCATTGTTGAGAGGTTGCACTAGTGAAATTACGGACCCTAGGCCTCATTTTCAAGCATTGCAATACCGTTTTTGTGCCCTTTTACTATTTGCTACCTTGCTGTTTTTATTTATTCAGATTATAAAAATGTATTTCTACCATCAATATTACACTTTTATCACCATCTGTTCGCCGAACTAGTGCACCTATACAATTTGCCATTGTATTGGGTGTGTTGGGGACACAAGAAAATTCTTGTACTTGGTTGTACGGTTGTTTGAGAGATACCGTATTCATCCTACACCTCCCACGGATTGATAAACCTTAGGTCATCCACTTGAGGGAAAATTGCTACTGTCCTACAAAACTCTACGCTTGGAGGCCAACACGAGTCTACAAGAATAAAGTTGTGTAGTAGACATCAATGATCCAACCGATACAAGTACCGAACGTACGGCACCTCCGTGGTCAGCACACGTTCAGCTCGATGACGTCCCTCGAGCTCTTGATCCAGTAGAGGGTCGAGGGAGAGTTTTGTCAGTACGACGGCGTGGTGACAGTGTTAATGATGTGATCCACGCAGGGCTTCGCCTAAGCACAACGACAATATGACCGAGGTGGTAAACTGTGGAGGGGGCACTGCACACGGTTAAGAAACAATTGATGTGCCTTTGGGGTGCCCCCGCCCCCGTATATAAAGGAGGAGAGGGAGGAGGCCAGCGGCCATGAGGGGGCGCGCCAAGGGGGGGTCCAACTAGGATTCCCAATCCTAGTTGGACTCCCTTTCCTATTCCAAGAGGGGGAAGGAGGGAAGGAGAGGGAGAGGAAAGAGGGGGCCGCGCCCCCTCCCCCTAGTCATATTCGGAATCCCTTGGGAGGGGGGCGCGCACCACCCTGTGGGCTGCCCTCTCCTACTCCCTTATGGCCCATCAAGGCCCATAACTTCCCCGGGGGGTTCCGGTAACCCCTCGGTTCCCCGATAAATATCTGAAACGTCCCGAAATCTTTCCGGTGTCCGAATACCTTCGTCCAATATATCAATCTTTACCTCTCAGCCATTCCGAGACTCCTCGTCATGTCCGTGATCTCATTCGGGACTCCGAACAGACTTCGGTCATCAAAACACATAACTCATAATACAAATCGTCATCGAACGTTAAGCGTGCGGACCCTACGGGTTCGAGAACTATGTAGACATGACCGAGACACATCTCCGGTCAATAACCAATAGCGGAACCTGGATGCTCATATTAGCTCCTACATATTCTACGAAGATCTTTATCGGTCAAACCGCATAACAACATACGTTATTCCCTTTGTCATCGGTATGTTACTTGCCCGAGATTCGATCGTTCGTATCATCATACCTAGTTCAATCTCGTTACCGCCAAGTCTCTTTACTCGTTCCGTAATGCATCATCCCGTAACTAACTCATTAGTCACATTGCTTGCAAGGCTTATAGTGATGTGCATTACCGAGAGGGCCCAAAGATACCTCTCTGATACACGGAGTGACAAATCCTAATCTCGATCTATGCCGACTCAACAAAAACCTTCGGAAACACCTGTAGAGCATCTTTATAATCACCCAGTTACGTTGTGACATTTGATAGCATACAAAGTGTTCCTCCGGTATTCGGGAGTTCCATAATCTCATAGTCAGAGGAATATGTATAAGTCATGAAGAAAGCAGTAGCAATAGAACTAAATGATCATTATGCTAAGCTAACAGATGGGTCTTGTCCATCACATCATTCTCTAATGATGTGATCCCATTGATCACATCACAACACATGTCTATGGTTAGGAAACTTACCATCTTTGATTAACGAGCTAGTCAAGTAGAGGCATACTAGGGACACTCTGTTTGTCTATGTATTCACACATGTACTAAGTTTCCGGTTGTCGGCGTTCTAGGAATGGGGGTCCCCAGACTTTCCTGCCTGCGGCTCGCGGCGTGGCTGTGCTAGAGGGCCTGTACGGCCCATCTTCATCAACAAGGCATTCAAGACCCTCGCAAGGGGCCAGGCCTTGCGAGGCGGACGACACAAGACCTCCTCGGGAGCGGCCTCACCAGGTTGCCTCGCGAGGAGCGGAGAGATCAAGGCAGGGCAAACCTCGCGAGGTTCTCGTGACGTGAGCCATGATGATCAAGATCAGGCGGGCGCCAGGCGGGCACCAGCGCGTGCAGCGTCCTTGTTTCCTCTTTGGTGCTAAAGGGGGGAAGCGCAGGCGCAGAGTACCGAGGCGTCAAGCAAAGGTTTCCATATCAGTGCAACAAGACC
This sequence comes from Triticum aestivum, assembly GCF_018294505.1. NCBI lineage: Eukaryota > Viridiplantae > Streptophyta > Magnoliopsida > Poales > Poaceae > Triticum > Triticum aestivum. The sequence continues at coordinate 209,272,124 of NC_057799.1, forward strand.
AAGACCAGCAGGACGGCAAGACGGAGGTCACCATGGAGCCCAAGACGACGTCACCACCAGAGCCTTTTGCAGGCGAAGACTAGTTTTGTCAGGATAAGCTGTACTAGTTGTCCCCTTTCGAATTGGCCGTTGTTGGCTCCCTTCCCGCTCAATATTTGGGGAGAGGACCAGGGCCTATATAAGTAGAACTAGCCACCACAGTAGAGGCGGGATCAGATCGAGAGCCAATCCTTAGCCACACACCGAGCACAAGAACACCTCAACCTCAGGAGGCCGTTCTTCCCCTTGTACTGTTCATCATCAGCCCAAGAGGCAATCCACCACCACCACACTAGAGTAGGGTGTTACAGCACAACGGTGGCCCGAACCAGTATAAATATTGTGTCTTTTGTGTTGTGAGTTCGTCGAGTTCGTTCTTGAGATCTTAGCCAGTTAGGACGCGGATCAGTAGGGAGGAAGGAACTTCGCGCGCACCCCAGTGTTCGAACCTTGAGGGTTTTGCCGGAACCCGTGATCCGACACCGGTTAATACAATTATAGCATGAATAACAAACATTTATCATGATATAAGGAAATATAAATAACAACTTTATTATTGCATCTAGGGAATATTTCCTTCAGTCTCCCACTTGCATTAGAGTCAATAATCTAGGTTACATAGTAATGATTCTAACACCCATGGAGTCTTGGTGCTGATCATGTTTTGCTCGTGGAAGAGGCTTAGTCAACGGGTCTGCAACATTCAGATCCGTATGTATTTTGCAAATCTCTATGTCTCCCTCCTTGACTTGATCGCGGATGGAGCTGAAGCGTCTCTTGATGTGTTTGGTTCTATTGTGAAATCTGGATTCCTTCGCCAAGGAAATTGCTCCAGTATTGTCGCAAAAGATTTTCATTGGACCCCATGCACTAGGTATTACACCTAGATCGGATATGAACTCCTTCATCTAGACTCCTTCATTTGCTGCTTCCGAAGTAGCTATGTACTCCGCTTCACATGTAGATCCCGCCACGACGCTCTGCTTGGAACTGCACCAACAGACAGCTCCACCATACAATATAAATATGTATCTAGTTTGTGACTCAGAGTCATCCGGATCAGTGTCAAAGCTTGCATCGACGTTACCATTTACGACAAGCTCTTTGTCACCTCCATAAACGAGAAACATATCCTTAGTCCTTTTCAGGTATTTCAGGATGTTCTTGACCGCTGTCTAGTGATCCACTCCTGGATTACTTTGGTACCTCCCTGCTAAACTTATAGCAAGGCACACATCAGATCTGGTACATAGCATTGCGTACATGATAGAACCTATGGCTGAGGCATAGGGAATGACTTTCATTTTCTCTCTATCTTCTGCAGTGGTCGGGCATTGAGTCTGACTCAACTTCACACCTTGTAACACATGCAAGAACCCTTTCTTTGACTGATCCATTTTGAACTTCTTCAAAACTTTATCAAGGTATGTGCTTTGTGAAAGTCCAATTAAGCGTCTTGATCTATCTCTATAGATCTAAATGCCCAATATATAAGCAGCATCACCGAGGTCTTTCATTGAAAAATTCTTATTCAAGTATCCTTTTATGCTATCCAGAAATTCGGTATTATTTCCAATCAACAATATGTCATCCACATATAATATTAGAAATGCTACAGAGCTCCCACCCACTTTCTTGTAAATACAGGCTTCTCCAAAAGTTTGTATAAAACCATATGCTTTGATCACACTATCAAAGTGTATATTCGAACTCCGAGAGGCTTGCACCAGTCCATAAATGGATCGCTGGAGCTTGCACACTTTGTTAGCACCTTTAGGATCGACAAAACCTTCTGGTTGCATCATATACAACTCTTCTTTAAGATATCCATTAAGGAATGCAGTTTTGACATCCATTTGCCAAATTTCATAATCATAAAATGCAGCAATTGCTAACATGATTCAGACAGACTTAAGCATCGCTACTGGTGAGAAGGCCTCATCGTAGTCAAATCCTTGAACTTGTCGAAAACCTTTCGCAACAAGTCGAGCTTTGTAGATTGTAACATTATCGTTAGTGTCAGTCTTCTTCTTGAAGATCCATTTATTCTCTATGGCTTGCCGATCATCGGGCAAGTCATACAAAGTCCACACTTTGTTCTCATACATGGATCCCTGATGTCTACTACGCAACTTTATTCTTGTAGACACGTGTTGGGCCTCCAAGCCCAGAGTTTTGTAGGACAGTAGCAATTTTCCCTCAAGTGGATGACCTAAGGTTTATCAATCCGTGAGAGGTGTAGGATGAAGATGGTCTCTCTCAAACGACCCTGCAACCAAATACAAGAAATATCTTGTGTCCCCAACACACCCAATACAATGGCAAAATGTATAGGTGCACTAGTTCGGCGAAGAGATGGTGATAAAAGTGCAATATGGATGGTAGAAATATATTTTTATAATCTGAATAAATAAAAACAGCAAGGTAGCAAATAGTAAACGGGCACAAAAACGGTATTGCAATTCTTAAAAATGAGGCCTAGGGTCCATACTTTCGCTAGTGCAACCTCTCAACAATGCTAACATAGTTCGATCATATGTTTATCCCTCAAAGCGCAATAAAGAATCACTCCCGAGTTCCTATTAGCGGAGAACAAAAGATAGGAATTGTTTGTAGGGCACGAAACTACCTCAAAGCTATTCTTCCCGTTCGATCTATTCAAGAGTTCGTACTAAAATAACACAAAGGTATTTTTTCCGTTCGATCTATCCTAGAGTTCGTACTAGAATAACACCAAAGCAAACTCATATTCATAATACTCAATCCACACAAAGAACTATAAAGAGACCCCAAAGTTCCGTCGGAGAAAAACGTGCATCAACCCCTATGCATAGATTACCCCAATATCACCGCGGGAATCCGCGAGTTGAATGCCATAACACATATCAAGTGAATCAGTAGGATACCTCATTGTCACCTCAAGTATTCATATTGCAAGACATATATCATGTGCTCTCATTTCTGAATATTCAATCCGACAAGACAAAACTTTGAAGGGTTAAGATTCAATTCATCATAACAAGAATATAGAGGGGAGAAACATCATATGATCCAACTATATTAACAAAGCCCATGATATAGATCACGAGAGAGAGATCAAACTCATAGCTACTGATACAAACCCTCAACCTCGAGGGTGAACTACTCCCTCCTCATCGTGGTGGCCTCCGGGATGATGAAGATGGTCACCGGAGATGATTCCCCCCTCCGGCAGGGTGCCGGAACGGGTCCAGATTGGTTTTCGGTGGCTACAGAGCCTTGCGGAGGAGGAACTTCTGATCTAGGGTAACCCTGAAGGGTTTCAGAATATTTGGGAATTTATAGTGCAAAGAAGGGGTACAGGAGGCCACCGAGGTTGGCACAACCCACCAGGGCGCGCCAGGGGGGTTTCGGAATATTTGGGAATTTATAGTGCAAAAAAGGGGTGCAGGAGGCCACCGAGGTGGGCACAACCCACCTGGGCGCACCAGGGGGGCCTGGCGTGCCCTGGTGGGTTGTGCCCCCTCGGGGCACCCTATCAGTGTACAAAAGTAGCGGCTCTCCTTTTGACCCCTTTACTTGTGCACGGGCAGTCAGAGTCGCGCCCGCGGCCACACTTAGCAGGGCAGAGGAGGGAAGCCGGAGAGAAGCCGGAGCACAAGACAAACAAGGCAATGCCAAGACCAAGAAACACAAAAGAGCAAGAAGGCGAGGTGGACTCCCCCGGCAAGATCCTTGCCGGGGCAGCCTCCGCAGCCCCGGCAAGAGCCTCGCCGGGGCAACTTGCCCGATGCTAGCAGGGCAAGCCACCCTTGAGCCCGCGGGTTCCAACACCACCAACCAAATACATTGGAACCAAGGCTCGGGAGGCACCTCTATGGTGGCATGCAGATCTTCGTCAAGATCATGAACACACGAGATCAGATGAGGACCAGAAGGCGACGACCCTCGGTGAGATCCTTGCCGAGGAGATCCACGAGACCCCCAACAAGACCCTTGCCGGGGACGACCACGGTGCCGCGGCAAGACCCTTGCCAAAGACACTTACGGGGCCGCGGCCGGGCCCGCGTCTGCCACGGCTCCACCACTGTCCCCATGCAGCTGCCAGCTCAACCAGCTGAGTAGGCACCTACGTGGCGACGAGCGGCCTCCACGACCGACTCAGCAAGCACCTGCGTGGTGGCATGCAGGTCTTCATGAAGGCTCCACCACCGCGCCAGCCCAGCAGCCAGCTAACGTGGCACCACGATGCCTCGTCAGCTCGGGCGCGCGTCGAAGCCAGGCGAGGCGGCGACAGCTGGGACGTGCTTCCTTGCCATCCCCGACAAAGCGAGAGGGGCACGTCGGCAGCGCTTTAAATGTGTTTATCCGACGGTGCCAGAGGATAGACTCATCCACTATACACCTTTCCACCTCCCGTGTGCCACTGTGGCAGCCCCTTTTGCCTATAAAAGGAGGCCCGAGGCGACCAGGAGGAGGATTGGGATCTTCTGGGCAAGTTACACCCCGTAGCTAGCTCAAGAACACAAGAACACTCGAATACATCCACCAAAGCAGGACTAGGGTATTACGCATCTTCGCGGCCCGAACCTGGGCAAACGATCTGTGTGCTTCCTGTCAGACCCGCTATTTGCACAACCCCACGCCCGCCAACAGTAGAAGGGATCCCAGTGATTCCATAGGTGTCGATTTCCTCCGACATCTTTGGCGTCCGACCCCACTGACCCACCGCGATCAGCGCCAAGTTCTTCGGGAGCGAGCCCATGAAGACGCCTGAACCACCATCGAGCGCCGGCGTGACACACGCCACCAGTCAGATAAGCGGGCGGGGCCCGCTATGGACCACCCAGCACTGGGAGGCTCCGGCAGCCTACCTTACGAGGTGGGTTGCCTAGCCTTTACCCGTGAGCTGCGGCAGTTCCAGTGGCCGTCCCACCGCACGTTCAAGCCTAACGTCAGCGAGAAGTACAATGGCAAGACCCATCCGTCAGAGTTCCTCAGCATCTACACCATCGCGATGCAAGCCGCTGGAGCTCGTGACGACAAGGTGCTCGCCAATTACTTCCCGTTGGCCCTGAAACCCAGTGTCATGTCTTGGTTGATGCACTTGTCGGCGGATTCCATTTCTTCTTGGTCGGATCTGTGCCATGAGTTCGTCGGTGCCTTCACCGGAGGCTACCAAGCTCATGGCCAGGCGAGTGATTTGCATATCATTCCCCAGAAGGAAGGTGAAATCCTGCGCAAATACATACAGAGGTTCAGCCGGTTGCAATACAACATCCCAGATGTTCATCCCGCCACCGTGATTAGCACATTCCATCAGAATGTGCATAACCGCAAGATGCATGAAGAGCTGGTGATGAACAAGGTCAAAGATGTGGCCGAACTTTACGTTCTGGCCGATAGATGTGCTCGAGCCGAAGAGGGGAGGAAGTACCCCGACGAGGACGCCGGCATGGAAACCGACTCTACTGACGAAGACACCGCCGCCCCGACGAAGAAGGGTCGGCATCACAACAGGAAACGCAAGGGCAAGGTCATGCTTGCCGTCGAGGGATCCGACGATACCGGCGCTGCCAAGAAGGCCAAGGCAGACGACCCCGGCAAGGAGATTGCCGGGTGCGCCGCTTGCCGGGCCTTGGCGGCTGCCAACAAGCCGGGGGCTCCAACAAGCAGTATTGCAAGATCCACCGCACCAAGGGCCACGACCTCCAGAACTGCCGACAAGTCGAGATGCTTGTTGAAAAGCAAAAAGCCGAGTATGAGAGGCGGGACAAGGAGTAGGGACAGAAGGCAAATCACTTACCCGTGCCAGGCCGGGAAGAAGTAGCCCCTTCCCCGCCAACATCTGGCGTCGGGACGGAGCCACCAGCACCTGGGTTCTCCTCCTCCTCCTCCGTGCGCAGGGGCTCGATGCTTGGAGCCCTTGCCAGGGACGCCCCTCGGGGCGGCATGGTCGATGGGGGCGGTGTGTTGAAGGTGGCCCCTCCTGCAACCACGGCGAGGTCAGCACCAAGGGATCATACCTTGGCGCGCGTTGAGGGGGAGCAAGTGGTGAACTTAAGCTGGGGGCTACACCGGGGGCTGCTGTCCGGGCTGCTCACCACCACCAGTTGCATGCTCAAAGTGCCCGCCGGGGACTGGCCGCCTGTCGAGGTCCTGGCCATCTTCATCCTCTGGGCCAGCGTCTCCACGTCCCTGCAAAGATGAAGACAAATCAAAATCAGCGGCACAGTCTGAGGGGACGGAGGTGACGAAAAGGAACAAGACCCTTACTCGTCCTCCACTTCCTCTTCTGCTGCCTTCCTCTTCCTCCTTGGGCTGAGGGACCCGAAGTCAAAGACGACCTCCACGTCGATGTCTGCCGGAGGAGGGGAAGAAGGTGGAGTCTGGCCATGCTTGGACGAAGAAGAGGCAGTTGCTTTCTTCTTCGTCACCGCGGCCCTCACCAACTTCCTCGCTGCCACGGCCCTAGTCTGGCGCGTGGACCCCTCCTGGGTCTGCTGCGGTTGCGCAGCCCTATCGGGCCAGACCGGCTCCCCGAAGCTGGCCCGCCGCAGGACTCGCCCTCTCCCCGTGGCCGGGGGATCGACAGTCTCAACCTCCTCCGACGACGACTCGTCGACCACGTCTTCGATGAGAGGGGCCCCAGTGCCGGCGCTGCTGGCCTCCCCAGCGGACTCCGCCCACTGGGCGAGCTCCCTCTCTTCTTCAGCCGCCGCAGCCTTGTCCTCCACACTGCCGGCCTCCTTGGCGAGCTCCGCCTCCGCCGCCCTGGCGGCGATGTAGTCCAGCTCCGCCTGGGTGGTGTCCTGGACGAGCCGCGACTCATCGCGAATGTACTTCTCCTCCAAGGTGTCAAAAAACTCCTGCACTTGATCCTCCGGTGGCTCAGCCCAATTTGGGACGAGGCCGTGCGCGTTGAACTTTGGCATCATGGCAATGATGTCGTTTCGGTGCGAGTTGTTGCTCAGCGGGACCACCCCCACCGGCAACCCAAACAAGGGCCCCTTGGCGACCTTGCCGGCCTTCGCGGTGGCCTTCACGGCCTTGCCGGACCGCTCGACCTAGCCGTCGCAGTTCACGTCGAGCTGGAAGAGCAGCTAACAGAAGTGGGCATGCCCCATCACCGTGAGGTTGTGGTCGAGGCCGGGGCGAAGCCTCATGATGTCGGCCGCATTCGTGAAAAGCCAGGCCGTCTTCCCCTTGTTGTGCAACGGGGCGATTCGGCGACGGATGAAATCCGCCCTGATCATCTCGAGGGTGAGCCTGGCCTCGGTGAGGCGAAGGATCCTAGTGGTGGCAACCGTGAGCTTCGCGTCGTCGGCATCGACATCGCTCCAGTCATTTCTGTGGACCGGCGGCGCCTAGCAAACCTGGCAGAATTCTTGTGGATCCTCCTCCTCAATCCAGCACCACCGGCCCCACCACTCCTCCCACCTCTCCTTCTGAGCGCCCTCCGGTTTGTCCCCTTGGACCTTGGGATCCAGGCGACACAACCGGAAATGGCGCCCCCCTTTTGGATCTGAGGGAAGAAGTAGTGGCGGAAGAGCGCCATGTTGGGATGCATGTGACGCCCCCGATTCAATCGTACACTAATCATGCATGCAAACGTGTACGATCAAGATCAGGGACTCACGGGAAGATATTACAACACAACTCTAAAACATAAATAAGTCATACATGCATCATAATACAAGCCAGGGGCCTCGAGGGCTCGAATACAAGTGCTCGATCATAGACGAGTCAGCGGAAGCAACAATATCTGAGTACAGACTTAAGTTAAACAAGTTTGCCTTAAGAAGGCTAGCACAAACTGGGATACAGATCGAAAGAGGCGCATGCCTCCTACCTGGGATCCTCCTAAACTACTCCTGGTTGTTGTCAGCGGCCTGCACGTAGTAGTAGGCACCTCCGGAGCAGTAGGAGTCATCGTCGACGGTAGCGTCTGGCTCCTGGGCTCCAGCATCTGGTTGCGACAACCAGGAAGAAAGAAAAAGGGGGGAAAGGGGGAGAAAAGCAACCGTGAGTACTCATCCAAAGTACTCGCAAGCAAGGATATACACTACTTATGTATGGGTATCTGTGTAAAGGGGCAATATCGGTGGACTGAACTGTAGAATGCCAGAATAAGAGGGGGATAGCTAGTCCTGTCGAAGACTATGCTTCTGGCAGCCTCCATCTTGCAGCATGTAGAAGAGAGTAGATGGTACATTCACGAAGTAGCATCGCATAGCATAAACCTACCCGGTGATCCTCCCCTCGTCGCCCTGTCGCGATCACCGGGTTGTATCTGGCACTTGGAAGGGTGTGTTTTATTAAGTATCCGGTTCTAGTTGTCATAAGATTGAGGTACAACTCCAAGTCGTCCTGTTACCGAAGATCATGGCTATTCGAATAGATAAACTTCCCTGCAAGGGTGCACCATATTACCCGACACGCTCGATCCCCTTTGGCCGGACACACTTTCCTGGGTCATGCCCGCCCTCGAAAGATCAACACGTCGCAGCCCTACCTAGGCACAACAGAGAGGTCAGCACGTCGGTCTAAATCCTATGGCGCAGGGGTCTGGGCCCATCGCCCATTGCACACCTGCATGTTGCGAGGGCGTCCGGAAGCAGACCTAGCCTCCCTAATACAAGAGCAGGCGTTCCAATCCAATCCGGCGTGCGCCGCTCAGTCGCTGACGTCATGAAGGCTTCGGTTGATACCACGACGCCGGTTGCCCATATCTTGTCCCACGTGGCGGTTAGTGCGTATACGGTCAACGACCCAACTCAGATCAAATACCAAGATCTCGTTAAGCGTGTTATTATGAACTAACCGCGGACGCCGACCAGGGCCAGGCCCACCTCTCTCCTAGGTGGTCTCAACCTACCCTGTCGCTCCGCCACAAAGTAACAGTCGGTGGCCTTCGGGAACCCAGGCCCACCTCTACCGGGATGGAGCCACCTGTCCTTCCAGCCCCCCACATCGGAATCACTTGCGGGTACTCTACGAGCCGACCCGACTTTAGTCACCACATGTCTCATATTATATGTATGTAAGTATATACCCGTGATCACCTCCCGAATGATCACGGCCCAGTAGTATAGCATGGCAGACGGACAAGAATGTAGGGCCTCGATGGAATACTAGCATCCTATACTAAGCATGTAGGATTGCAGGTAAAGGTAACAACAGCAGTAGCAAGGACAGGCTATGCATCAGGATAGGATTAACGGAAAGCAGTAACATGCTACACTACTCTAATGTAAGCAGTAGAGAGAAGAATAGGCGATATCTGGTGATCAACGGGGGGTGCTTGCCTGGTTGCTCTGCAGACATAAACGGATCATCGAAGGTGAAGAAGTAGATCACTGGTTCAACCGCGGTCTCGGGGTCTACCGGAAAGAAGTAACGGAGGGGGAACACAATAAATAACAGAGCAATCATAGCATAACATGGCAATACACGGTGCTAGGTATGCCCTAACGCGATAGGAGGTGATACCGGCGAAGGGGGGAAACATCCGGGAAAGTATCCCCGGTGTTTTGTGTTTTCGGACACATGAACCGGAGGGGGAAAGTTGTGTGTTTGCTATGCTAGGGATGTGTGGTGGATGAACGGGCTACGTATCCGGATTCTTCTCGTTGTTCTGAGCAATTTTCATGTATAAAGTATTTTCATCCGAGCTACGGTTTATTTTATATTAGTTTTCAAAGGTTTATTCAATATAATCAGTAAATACTTTTGCCACATAATGCAGTGCCAGCAACAGTGTATGACGGGTGGGGTCAGGGTCAAAGTCAATAGTCCAGTCAGCAGTTGACCAGGCCAACGTTGACTGGTCAAGCTGGCTGGTGGGACCCAGCTGTCATAGAGACTGATGTGAACACAGATGCTATTGTTGTGCCATTACAAAGTTGTACTAGTTCTGTAGTTACTACTACTTTGCTAGCACATAATTTGCTACGTGAGAAGAAGAAAACACTAAAGGAGAGGGAAAGTGCAAGTATACCGGGTGTTATTCCATGTGCTTTCACGAAGGAAGAAAATCAGGCAACTTCTTCTAGTTACAGTTTGGCAAACCTAAGGGAGGAAGCGCCAAGTATTTTCACTGGAGAAGTTTCAGTTAAACTTGTCGTTACACAAGAAGTCAAGCCAAACTTCAGGACCCCACCATGGTAATCAACCATGGCCGGAGTAGATAAATAGTATGGGTTAAAACCCTAGTGTCCTATTGGTTATTTTCTAGTACCGGTTCACGTTTGTGAGTCCTAGTCCAGGTTTGTTTGGATTCTAGTGATCAAAGGTGCCGGATACTTAACTAGTTAAATTATGATTAGTTTAAATATGAAAGAGATAGAGTCTGCTTCTAGTTTGGTTTGTTAGGATCGTCTGGGGTCAGCGTGCGCGTCGCCTATATAATGGGCAGGCTTAGGCCTTTGTACGGGAGCTTTTCGGAGTTGAATAACATACAGAAAAGGTAGCCATTATGGTTGCGCTAAAGACATTTGTTTGCTGATCCACGAGGGATCTGAGAGTTGCTTGGCGTGGAATTGATCCGTGATTGATTTTACGCTGGTTTTTGTGCACTTTGGTCTTCTGGTGTCCTGCTTGATCCAAAGAGCTGTTCATCTACTTCTTCGTCTGTTTGCTGCTATTACGAGAATCGTCGTGGTTTGTCGCTGTTTTTCGTGTACCGTGAAAGATTGGTCCAACGAACGACTCGCCATCTAGTCAGGTCCCATCAAGTGGTATTCAGAGCAATGTTGATAACGGTACAATTTTCTTCTCTCTGGTTCTTCAGTTGATCTACTTGAGTTGCTACAATGGTGAACTCACAGAAATCAAATTCAAGTGTGCATGGTGCACATGAAGGAGATGCGGAAGACGAGCTTTCCTTGCCCACCTATGATCCGAGTGTTGCGCCGGCTATCGTGCTAGGATTGGAGGCAACTCGTGACTATGTGCTGAATCTAGTGGGGAGGCGCATCGACAAGGTTGAGGAAAGTCTAGGAAAAAAGATTGCTGATTTGACTAAGGCCGTTCATCGATTGAGACCACGTTCACCACCTAGTGATGGGTATGCTGCACCCCGTCATCATCGGCAATTATCTGGACAGCGGGTAGGCGAACAAGTTCGCAACAATGGTGAGCATCAAGACCATCAGTCTGAGGGGGCTGGTAGCTATTATGAGTCTGTGCGGCGTGCTTATATCCATCATGGAGGTGGCCTACACCATGGGGGAGGACATGAACGTCCGCGGCGCGCCTACGAAGATGATGGTATTGGAAGAATAAAAATTTCCATACCGTCATTTAGCGGCAAAGACAACCCAGATGATTATTTGGAGTGGGAGATGCGAGTGGATCAGATTTTTTATGGACAGCGGTACACCGAGGAGAAAAAGGTTCGTGCTGCCTCTATTGAGTTCACGGGCTATGCTTTAATATGGTGGAACCAACTATGTCGCGCGGGAGGACGCCCGGAGTCTTGGAATCAGATGAAGAGTATCATGAAGAGACGCTTTGTTCCAGAGCACTTCACTAGGACCTTGTACACACGCTTGCAGCAGCTTCGGCAAGGTAACTCTAGTGTTGAGGAGTATTATAAGGAGATGGAAATATTGTTGATTCGTACAGGGGTAGAGGAGCAAGAAGAGGCTACAATGGCACGGTTCATGCATGGTCTGAAATCAAAGGTACGAGATTGTGTCGATATGGTAGAATATACTGGATTACAAGGATTATTACACCATGCCATTCGAGTGGAGCAGCAAGTAAAGCGTCGTGTCTGTCATGATAATTCATCAAACTCGATGCGGCGCAATTTTCAGAGAGAGAGTGGTGGTAATAGTGGTTTCAAATCTGACTCTAAGCCGGCTACCAAGGAAGTATCTTCATCCAAGGTTGAATCGTCTCGTGCTTCTAACTCTCGTACTAGTGATATTGTGTGCTTCAAGCGTGGTGGCAGGGGGCATAAGAAGTTTGAGTGCCCTAATGAGAGGAGAGTACTCTTCACAGAAGAAGGATACATGTCCACGAGTGATGGAGAAAAAAATAATGACACATCTAGTGAGAAATCTGAAGATGATGCAAAAGTGACTGCGAGTTTTGAAGCTGCCGAAGCATACCCATCATTAATGGTGCAACGAGTGAAAGAAGACCGTATTAAGGATAAGGGGCAGCGATGGAATATTTTCCAGTCTGAGTGTAAGATCAACAACACCAATTGCAAGCTAATAATAGATGGTGGAAGCTACACCAATGCAGTCAGTAAAGGGTTAGTTGATGCTTCGGGGTTGCCTGCATGGAAGCACCCGCAGCCCCACCGTGTCGAGTGGATGTACCATACCGGAAAGCTCAGAAGGTGAGCGTCAAATTCTCTATTGGTGATTATACCGATATGGTAATATGCGATGTCATACCGATGGATGCATGTCACTTGTTATTGGGAAGATCATGGCAGTATGATCATAGTGTTACACATGAAGGTCGGACAAACACTTATTCATTTTGGGCTGCTGGAAAGCGGTGTGTGCTACGACCAATGTTTGACAACGCAATCAAGGTGGATGGACATCTTGCATTGAAGAGCAAGGTTGGAAAGACTGCCCTGAAACCGAGGACGGTTTCCTTTGGAGGGGGAGGGGATGATGTGAACACAGATGCTGTTGTTGTGCCATTACAAAGTTGTACTAGTTCTGTAGTTACTACAACTTTGCAGGCACATAATTTGCTACGTGAGAAGAAGAAAACACTAAAGGAGAGGGAAAGTGCAAGTATATTGGGTGTTATTCCATGTGCTTTGGCGAAGGAAGAAAATCAGGCAACTTTTTCTAATTACAGTTTGGCAAACCTAAGAGAGGAAGCGCCAAGTATTTTCATTGGAGAAGTTTCAGTTAAACTTGTCGTTACACAAGAAGTCAAGCCAAACTTCAGGACCCCACCATGGTAATCAACCATGGCCGGAGTAGATAAATAGTATGGGTTAAAACCCTAGTGTCCCATTGGTTATTTTCTAGTACCAGTTCACGTTTGTGAGCCCTAGTCCAGGTTTGTTTGGATTCTAGTGATCAAAGGTGCCGGATACTTAATTCGTTAAATTATGATTAGTTTAAATATGAAAGAGATAGAGTCCGCTTCTAGTTTGGTTTGTTAGGATCGTCTGGGATCAGCGTGCGCGTCGCCTATATAATGGGCAGGCTTAGGCCTTTGTACCGGAGCTTTTCGGAGTTGAATAACATACAAAAAAGGCAGCCATTATGGTTGCGCTAAAGACATTTGTTTGCTGATCCACGAGGGATCTGAGAGTTGCTTGGCATGGACTTGATCCGTGATTGATTTTACGCTGGTTTTTGTGTACTTTGGTCTTCTGGTGTCCTGCTTGATCCAAAGAGTCGTTCGTCTACTTCTTCGTCTGTTTGCTGCTATTACGAGAATCGTCGTGGTTTGTCGCTGTTTTTTGTGTACCATGAAAGATTGAGCCAACGAACGACTCGCCATCTAGTCGGGTCCCATCAGAGACAGGGTAAATTAACAGTTTAATAAATTTAACAGATTAAGTGGGGGGCCACATGTCATTGACTTAGATATTTTTAAACAGGCTTTTAAATGAAATGGTTCCACATGTCATTTTCAGTTACTCAACTAAACAGTTTTATTAGGTTCTAATTAGGTGGTTAAGGGAATGGTTAAACCGGGTGGGCCCACATGTCAGTGGGTCAACCCAGTGTTGGAACGGGCGTGCGCGTGAGTTCAGAGGACGGCGGCGCGCGTGGAGCCAGCAGCTCCGGCGACCAAAAGGGCCAGCTCAGGCGTGAAACGGACAAGCGCGATGCGCCGCGTCAAGTCGTCTGGAGCTAGGAGCTGCCAAAACAACGCCGGGGGCGACGGAAGGTGGCAACTGCGGCGGAGCTAGTGGCAACTGCGGCGGAGCTAGTGGCAACCAACGCTGGAGGGCATGGGGAGGAGAGGGGAGAGGCCAGGGGGAGCCGGATGCTCATATCGTTGCAGAGGAGGGCTCGGGGAGGCCAGATGGACCCTGCCGGTGAGGTCCGGCGGCCGGACCCCGGCAGGCGTGAGGCAGAGCAGAGGCTTGGGGAGGCGCAGCGCAGGGACGACGAAGAAGCTGCGTGGCGGAGGCGGCAGCCCTTGGGCGCGGGCGTGCTCACCGTGGCCGTGGAGAGCCGCGGCGACGCGACCGAGACGGCCAGGCACCGGCGCGGCAGTGGCGGCGGAGGCCGGCACCGGTCGAGGCCGGACAGGGAGGTTAGCTGGTCGGTAGAGCACGTCGGGGAGGAGATGAGGAGGTCCGGTGGGGAGGTCCGGCGACGGCGAGGCCTTCGGGTGGCAGTGGTGGCGCACGGCGATGACGAGCGGGTGAGGCCCTGTGACGAGGGGACGACGGAGAGGAGATGAGGACGGGGCGGTCCGGCGGGCGGCGCCAGCGAACGGCAAGGCGGCGGGGATGTGCCGGGGCGTCGGGCGACCAGGGCGTCGGGTGCCCCGATCCCGATCCAGAATGGGGAGTAGGAGAGGTCGTGGGGGGGAATAGTGGGGGAAGTGGGGAGGGACCGCTAGGGTTTGATCTCCCCAAGGGTGCTGTACGCGCTGGCCGGGTCGGCCTGGTTGGCCCGATGGCCAGCTGGGCCGAGGCCTGGTGGGGGGTGGGTCCTCCTTTTTCTTTTGCTTTGTTTTATTTATTTTCTTTATATTTATTCTTTCCTGTTTTATTTTAGTTACATTTTATTTTAGCTTCAGTAAAATATACACTTAGCATCTAAATTAGTATTTCAACTTAGTCCACAGTCACAAAATGTCTGGTCCCCAAATAACTTAGTTTGACATTTTGTTAATTATATAAGGCATTTAATTAATGGTTTTGCTACTGTTTAAAATCCTTATAGTTCATTTAAGCATTTTATAAAAGCTTGGTTTCTCCACCATAATTACTTAGAATTTATTTGACACAACACGAACATTTTGGTTTTAGTTTTTGAAAACCTTTATCGTCTGACTTAAATTCAAATTTGATTTCGGTTTTGGACTAACGCGAGATTAGCAACAGTAACGGAGGTGACGTGGCATCATTAGCAGGGGTTCACTATAGCTTAATTATCTGGGCGTCACAAATCTCCTCCACTACAAGAAATCTCGTCCCGAGATTTAAGAGGTAGAGTAAGTGGAAAGGTGTGGTTACAAAATTCAATCGAGTCTTCTCGGTCCTGGTTGCTTTTCTCGAAGAGGTCGATCCATAGCGTTGATTTCTTCATTCCTATGCATCAATGCATCATGATGAAGTTGTCGTCCTTTCTTCGGGAACACCATCGCACTTACGAAAGAATAAGGGGGTATTCGGGAGAACGAACCTTTGCAAGGTTGACTACCTGGTAGCTAACATCGATGAAGGTGGCAGAAAGTAACTCTCGAGTTGAAACTTAAGAGGTTATCAAGAGCAAAGTAAGAAAGTACCATGAGAAGTTTCAAGCGTGTAGGCAATCGTTCGATGCCTGTTACAGGGCATGAAAGGGGTTCAAAGCAACAGGAATAAGTATTGCCTTTAATACGAGAATTGGTGATCTCTCAGAAGGTGGCTCATGAATCACATACGAGGCCAAGTGCGATGAATTAACTTTGGAAACCGGGGGTGTATAGGAGAGTCAGGTTTCGATCCTATGGAACTGTGGGTTATGGGCCCACCATGTGGGTTAAAAATAGGGAGGGTGATGTCATCTTGCATGGTCATGATAGCAAGGCATGTCAGAAAATAGTCTGTCAGTTATGTCGCCAACAACGTCGGTACCAAGGGCGAGGGACGAAGAGAACCATATTCCTGCTCGTTGAATGAGGCGGACCAATAGGCAAAGTTCTTGTCCGTCGGTGGCTACCGGAATGTTATCAACATAGTAACAGGGTCTTGCTGACAGAATTGTACACCAAGGTGTTTACATAAGCAGGAGAATATTACTGCTTAGATCATATAGATCACAAGGAACGTTAAACCAACCAATGGAAAGGAAAATATGATTTCAGATTAAACAGAACAATGGAAAGGAAATGTGTTTAAACACATATTTCAAGGGTATATCCTTCCCAAGGACAAGTAGAGCATGATATCCATGACAGGATAGAAAGTAGAAAACCATTTAGGTAAGGGGAGAGAAATTTCATGACATTACCCATACAACGGTGTTTGGATAATTGAGCAGGAAACATTTAGCATTGGGCTTCAAATGTTCTTGTTGAAAATCAGAATACCATAGACATGCTTCAAGATAGCATTGACATGGTCTTCAAAAAAAGGTCATATTTTGGATACACAAGGGATCCATCAGGAACAACTCATAGAATAAGTCTTGCCATTTTCTTATGGAAGAATGGCTAACCTTGCTAAAAAAGGAAGAACTATAACAATGGGTCATCCAGCCAGGTCTGCTAGGCATGACATCACCTTATCGGGTCACATAAAGACCATTGTTATACCTCTTATAAATATGTTCCAACCATCATATCTGACCGAGATTCAGATCTGATTGGTGTCAGGATAACTCAGACTCAGCATGCCTGAGAAGAAAGGTGCAACATAAATTGTCGAGATGACATTGTAAGATTCTCAGGAATTGAACTATGGAAGCGAGTTCCGAAACAAGAGTTCATCATTAAATCAAGGAGAGGTGAGGAGGTGGCTGATTGACTCAGCGGCAATTCACGGAGATTTTCAATAGATGGATTTCCACACTTATGTGAACAAGGAGATAACATTTGTCAGATCAAATGATATAATGAGGTATGCTCGGGGGAAACGTACACAAGTAAACATTGGTTGAAAGGTGCACACAAAAGATGGGCTTAGGTAGCATGATCAACGTTAGAATGGTGGTTCAACAACCAACAGTCTAAGAACGAACTATCGACCATCAACTTCAAAGCAATAGGGTTGCTAGAAGTTCAGAATGCAAGCAGCACCGTTCACTTGTTGGTATCCCGGTTAGAATCAACACGGGGACCAAGATATGAACGGAGATGGCGAGAAGTATTACTATATCAAGAATTCTTAAGAGGTGGTGACATTCTCACCACATTTTTGACATAACTGCTAATACTCCAAGGTAGAGCATAACATAAGTTGGACAGCAAGGAACTCAAGGTAGCACACAAAACTAGAACAAGTTTTGTGTTGGGAGGGAGATCAATAATGTTGTCGATGTTAAAACAAATCATAGAGGGGGCAAGCATGGAATTTCTCATCAGGAACTCAATGTACGTCTCGGAAGAAGTTAAAATGTTGACGATGATAACGAAACATTTATCGAGAGGTTTTAAGAAGATGTAATCGATCGACGAAGACATCACACCAAGGGAATGGTGAAGCAAAAGGTTACTATAACCATAGATAATATGCCATCTCATAATTCGGAGTTGTCTCTCAAGACAAACAATATGATGCGGAAAGTTCGATGTAAGCTTAGAGCACTGTCGGGATTGTGTCCCGGGGATGAAGGACATAGGTAGAATGGTCAAGCAGTCAGCCTGACGATGATGATGTAGTCAATCAGTTGGGAATGACATGATCGAGTACAAACTCGTAAGCAATGAAGATTACTAAGAGTTGTCGAATCACAGTGCGGACTCGATTCACTATTCGGTGTTCTCGGTTGACGACAACCCAGAACTCGTGGAGTGACTATGATAGGGAAAGGTATTAATTCATCAGAAATTCATAAGATGAAGTGCAATGGGTTGGTATCCTCGTGATACCAGGGGGTAATACTCGAAAGTATATCAGGATAGAAACTGAACTTGATTGTTGAGTAACGATAGCAGATACTTTAAACTTGTCAAAATAGACGAGGCACTGGTATGGTTTCCTTTCAGAAATATATTAAATAAAGTTAGCATGGTCGGAACCATAGCTACAAGGGATCCAATATAATGACTCCGGAAGAATTATTTAAATGAATCAATACTTTTGCAAGAAGCTTCCATGATAAGTTCCACATTGGGTCCATGGGCATGAACACAAAGGTTCAGGGTCGACTCCCACTTCTTCAATGCCTAACCTTTCATTTACTTCTCATCTTCGAAGAAGTTGTAGAGCACAAAATTATCTGGTAAAACTCCAGAATGATATGACTTGCGTAAACTTTCAGGTTCATACGATTTTAGGGAAGGTATAGGTTCAACCCATCGGGGCATCTAGAAACATATACCACAAGCTTCAAGAGTAAATATCACCAGCTCAAAAGTAGGGCATGGTTGACCAAATTAGAGAATAGGATTTACCAACGGCATTATATATCAGGGAAAGAACTTCTCGAGGTTTTTGTATACGAAGGACACTGTCAGATGATAATTCAACAAAGGATTTGACGTTCCATAACAGAGCTGATGTGAGCATCGGCACACAACAGAGGAAGAAAACAAATGCAAGGACATTGGATTATAGAAACAACTGACTAATTCAAAGCTCAATTGCAAAGGAATTATTATTTCCAAATGAAGGGATAATGAGCAAATGCTCTGATTAAGGATGGATAAGTTGAGTAGGCTTAGGGGTGCAATCGATGGGTATTTGATTGGTCGAGATCCAGCTCATGTTTAAAATGACGTCTGAGCCGGAAAGATAATTTAAAAGGATCAACCGATGATTGTGTGCATTCGCACTCATGTTGAATCAATAGGATCAAAATTACGATGTCAAAGGAGACTAATGAATATTGCCAGACATATGGAAAGCATCCATAATGCAAGCAGACAAGTATTTGCAGAGCAATAAGCTGCTAAGAATTTTCGGAGGATCGAATAGTATTTCGAAGATTTTTGCGAAACGCCTGAACAACTGGGATGAGCGGATACTCGGTAAGTGCGAGGAATTATCCATAGGGGTATTCCTGTGGCAAGGAGCTGCAAGGCAGTAGGCACAAGGTATTCTCGGAACAATAGAGAGAATTTCGAGGTATCTTATAATAACAAGATCAACGAGGAATGATTGTATGAATGTCAAGTGTACGTGTTTATCCATAGGTTTATTGATGGATGGGAATTGCAAAAGCGATGGCACAAAGTCTCGAGAGAACATGATAGAGTATCCTCGGAATCTTTTGGTGCAGCAGACGATCATCGGTAATAAGGTGCTCTACGGGTGAAAGTGATCACGAGATCCTAATGTTAGATTTATTAAAATTCATTTAACCCGAATAGAAGAGAGATCAGAGTCCCAGAGTATAGGTCGAGGAATAAAAGATCCTACTACCACCCAATGGCGACATGGGCCCGTAAGCCGCACAGCCATGTTAGTAAAAGTTTTGCAATGATTAGACTCAACTTCAGCCAAGGAGTGTGGAAGGGGGATTCCTACAGGCAGTCGGCTCTGATACCAACTTGTGATGCCCCCAATTCAATCGTACACTAATCATGCACGCAAACGTGTACGATCAAGATCAGGGACTCACGGGAAGATATCACAACACAACTCTAAAACATAAATAAGTCACACAAGCATCATAATACAAGCCAGGGGGCTCGAGGGCTCGAATACAAGTGCTCGATCATAGACGAGTCAGCGGAAGCAACAATATCTGAGTACAGACTTAAGTTAAACAAGTTTGCCTTAAGAAGGCTAGCACAAACTAGGATACAGATCGAAAGAGGCGCAGGCCTCTTGCCTGGGATCCTCCTAAACTACTCCTGGTCATAGTCAGCGGCCTGCACGTAGTAGTAGGCACCTCCGGAGTAGTAGGAGTCGTCGTCGATGGTAGCGTCTAGCTCCTGGGCTCCAGCATCTGGTTGCGACAACCAGGAAGAAAGGAAAAGGGGGGAAAGGGGGAGAAAAGCAACCATGAGTACTCATCCAAAGTACTCACAAGCAAGGATCTACACTACTTATGCATGGGTATCTGTGTAAAGGGGCAATATCGGTGGACTGAACATCAGAATGCCAGAATAAGAGGGGGATAGCTAGTCCTGTCGAAGACTATGCTTCTGGCAGCCTCCATCTTGCAGCATGTAGAAGAGAGTAGATGGTAAGTTCACCAAGTAGCATCGCATAGCATAAACCTACCCGGCGATCCTCCCTTCGTCGCCCTGTTAGAGAGCGATCACCGAGTTGTATCTGGCACTTGGAAGGGTGTGTTTTATTAAGTATCCGGTTCTAGTTGTCATAAGGTCAAGGTACAACTCCAAGTCGTCCTATTACCGAAGATCACGGCTATTCGAATAGATAAACTTCCCTGCAGGGGTGCACCACATTACCCGGCACGCTCGATCCCCTTTGGCCGGACACACTTTCCTAGGTCATGCCCGCCCTCGAAAGATAAACACGTCGCAGCCCTACCTAGGCACAACAGAGAGGTCAGCACGTCGGTATAAATCCTATGGCGCAGGGGTCTGGGCCCATCGCCCATTGCACACCTGCACGTTGCGAGGGCGGCCGGAAGCAGACCTAGCCTCCCTAATACAAGAGCAGGCGTTCCAGTCCAATCCGGCGCGCGTCGCTCAGTCACTGACGTCACGAAGGCTTCGGCTGATACCACGACGCCGGTTGCCCATATCTTGTCCCACGTGGCGGTTAGTGCGTATAAGGTCAACGACCCAACTCAGATCAAATACCAAGATCTCGTTAAGCGTGTTATTATGAACTAACCGCGGACGCCGACCAGGGCCAGGCCCACCTCTCTCCTAGGTGGTCTCAACCTGCCCTGTCGCTCCACCACAAAGTAACAGTTGGGAGCCTTCGGGAACCCAGGCCCACCTCTACCGGGATGGAGCCACCTGTCCTTCCAGCCCCCCACATCGGAATCACTTGCAGGTGCTCTACGAGCCGACCCGACTTTAGTCACCACATGTATCATATTATATGTATGTAAGTATATACCCGTGATCACCTCCCAAGTGATCACGGCCCAGTAGTATAGCATGGCAGACGGACAAGAATGTAGGGCCATCGATGGAATACTAGCATCCTATACTAAGCATGTAGGATTGCAGGTAAAGTTAACAACAGTAGTAGCAAGGACAGGCTATGCATCAGGATAGGATTAACGGAAAGTAGTAACATGCTACACTACTCTAATGCAAGCAGTAGAGAGAAGAATAGGCGATATCTGGTGATCAAGGGGGGCTTGCCTGGTTGCTCTGCAGACATAAACGGACCCTCGAAGGTGAAGTAGTAGATCACTAGTTCAACCGCGGTCTCGGGGTCTACTGGAAAGAAGTAACAGAGGGGGAACACAATAAATAACAGAGCAATGAAAGCATAACATGGCAATACACGGTGCTTGGTATGCCCTAACGCGGTAGGAGGTGATACCGGTGAAGGGGGGAAACATCCGGCAAAGTATCCCCGGTGTTTCGTGTTTTCGGACACAAGAACCAGAGGGGGAAAGTTGCGTGTTCACTATGCTAGGGATGTGTGGTCGACGAACGGGCTACGTATCCGGATTCGTCTCATCGTTCTGAGCAACTTTCATGTATAAAGTATTTTCATTCGAGGTACAGTTTATTTTATATTAGTTTTCAAAGGTTTATTCAATTTATGGATTTATTTATATTCCAAATATAATCAGTAAATACTTTTGCCACATAATGCAGTGCCAGCAACGGTGTATGATGGGTGGGGTCAGGGTCAAAGTCAATAGTCCAGTCAGCAGTTGACCAGGCCAACGTTGACTAGTCAAGCTGGCTGGTGGAACCCAGGTGTCATAGAGACAGGGTAAATTAACAGTTTAATTAATCTAACAGATTAAGTGGGGGGCCACAGGTCATTGACTTAGATATTTTTAAACAGGCTTTTAAATGAAATGGTTCCACACGTCATTTTCAATTACTCAACTAAACAGTTTTATTAGGTTCTAATTAGGTGGTTAAGGGAATGGTTAAACCGGGCGGGCCCACACGTCAGTGTTGACCCCAGTGTTAGAACGGGCGTGCGCGTGAGTTCAGAGGACGGCGGCGCGCGTGGAGCCAGCGGCTCCGGCGACCAAAAGGGCCAGCTCGGGAGTCAAACGCACAAGCGCGGTGCGCCGCGTCAAGTCGTCCGTCGTCTGGAGCTAGGAGCGGCCGAAACAACGCCGGGGGCGACGGAAGGCGGCAACTACGGCGGAGCTAGTGGCAACCAGCACTGGAGGGCATGGGGAGGAGAGGGGAGAGGCTAGGGGGAGCCGGATGCTCACATCGTTGCAGAGGAGGGCTCGGGAGGCCAGATGGACTCTGCCGGTGAGGTCCGGCGGCCGGACGGGCCGGCGGGCGCGAGTGTGACGCCCCCGATTTGACCGTACACTAATCATGCACGCAAATGTGTACGATCAAGGTCAGGGACTCACGGGAAGATATCACAACACAACTCTACAACATAAATAAGTCATACAAGCATCATAATACAAGCCAGGGGCCTCGAGGGCTCGAATACAAGTGCTCGATCACAGACGAGTCAGCGGAAGCAACAATATCTGAGTACAGACATAAGTTAAACAAGTTTGCCTTAAGAAGGCTAGCACAAACTGGGATACAGATCGAACGAGGCGCAGGCCTCCTGCCTGGGATCCTCCTAACTACTCCTGGTCGTCGTCAGCGGCCTGCACGTAGTAGTAGGCACCTCCAGCGTCGTAGGTGTCGTCGTCGATGGTGGCGTCTGGCTCCTGGGCTCCAGCATCTGGTTGTGACAACCAGATAGAAAAGAAAAGGGGGAAAAGAGGGAGAGAAGCAACCGTGAGTACTCATCCAAAGTACTCGCAAGCAAGGAGCTACACTACATATGCATGGGTATATGTGTAAAGGGGCATATCAGTGGACTGAACTGCAGAATGCCAGAATAAAAGGGAGATAGCTAGTCCTGTCGAAGACTACGCTTCTGGCCATCTCCATCTTGCAGCATGTAGAAGAGAGTAGATTGAAGTCCTCCAAGTAGCATCGCATAGCATAATCCTACCCGGCGATCCCCTCCTCGTCGCCCTGTTAGAGAGCGATCACCGGGTTGTATCTGGCACTTGGAAGGGTGTATTTTATTCAGTATCCAGTTCTAGTTGTCATAAGGTCAAGGTACAACTCCGGGTCGTCCTTTTACCGAGGGACACGGCTATTCGAATAGATAAACTTCCCTGCAGGGGTGCACCACATAACCCAACACGCTCGATCCCATTTGGCCGGACACACTTTTCTGGGTCATGCCCGGCCTCGTAAGATCAACGCGTCGCAGCCCCACCTAAGCACAACAGAGCGGTCAGCACGCCGGTCTAATCCTAAGCGCGCAGGGGTCTGGGCCCATCGCCCTATGCACACCTGCACGTTGCGTACGCGGCCGGAAGCAGACCTAGCCTAGTGGCGTTCCAGTCCAATCCGGCGCGCGCCACTCAGTCGCTGACGTCAAGAAGGCTTCGGCTGATACCACGACGCCGGGATACCCATAACTACTCCCGCGTAGATGGTTAGTGCGTATAGACCAAATGGCCAGACTCAGATCAAATACCAAGATCTCGTTAAGCGTGTTAAGTAACCGCGAACGCCGACCAGGGCCAGGCCCACCTCTCACCTGGGTGGTCTCAACCTGCCCTGTCGCTCCGCCACAAAGATCCACTTGCGGGTACTCCTACGAGCCGACCCGACTTTAGTCATCACATGTGTCATGTATGTAGTATATAAGTATATACCCGCGATCACCGCCCAGGTGATCACGGCCCGATAGTATAGCACAGCAGACGGACAAGAATGTAGGGCCACTGATGGAAATCTAGCATCCTATACTAAGCATGTAGGATTGCAGGTAAAGGTATCAACAGTAGTAGCAAGGATAGGCTATGCATCAGGATAGGATATCGAAAAGCAGTAACATGCTACACTACTCTAATGCAAGCAGTATAGAGAAGAATAGGCGATATCTGGTGATCAAGGGGGGGGCTTGCCTGGTTGCTCTGGCAAGTAGGAGGGGTCGTCAACTCCGTAGTCGAACTGGGCAGCAGCAGTGTCGGTCTCGTAGTCTACCGGAGAGAAGAGGGGGAAGAAACAGTAAATACAATGCAAACATAAGCATGACGATGCGTGACATGACAATGAGCGGTGCTAGGTGTGCCCTAACGCGACAGTAGGTGGTACCGGCGAAGGGGGGAACATCCGGGAAGTATTCCCGATGTTTCGCGTTTTCGGACAGACGGACCGGAGGGGGAAAGTTGCTAGTTCGATAGGTTAGGGAGGTGTGGTGGACGAACGGACTGCGTATTCGGATTCGTCTCGTCGTTCTGAGCAACTTTCATATAGAAAACATTTTCATCCGAGTTACGGTTTAAAAGATATGAATTTTCAAAGTTTATTTGAATTCCTGGAATTATTTGAATTAAGCAAAAAATGAATTATGACGTCAGCATGAGGCAATGCTGACGTCAGCAGGTCAACAGAGCGGCTGACCAGGTCAAACTGACCAGTGGGCCCCACCTGTCATAGACAGTGGGCTAACAGAAGATTAAACTAATTAATTTTTAGTTAATTAGCTACTGGGCCCACCTGTCAGTGAGTGATTAGATTAATTAATTAGTTTTAATTATAAAAACATTTTTCTTTTCTCTTTTTTTTAATTTTGCGGCGGGGCCCGCATGTCAGTGGCTGGGCCTGCCCAGTCAGCACGTTGACTGGGTTGACCCAGTCAACGGGGCCCACGGGGCCCACTGGCAGTGGCACTGGGGTGGCCCCAGGCCAGCCACGTCGGCGGCCGGCGCCGGAGCGACTCCGGCGACCAAAACAGCGGCGGCCCCTCGCCGGAGTTGGCCGGAATCGCGCTACGGGGCTCGGGGAGGAGCGGGGCTAGGCCCATTCGAAGGAGCTCGCAGCGCCGCATCCAGTGGTGGCCGGGGCTTCGCCGGACTTGGCCGGAATTGGCGCCGGCGAGCGGCGGAGGCGGCGGCGCGCACGGGTGCCCGACGGAAACGAGGCTACGGCGGGCTATCGAGCAAGCGGAGGGGCTGGGGGGCATCTACGCGCTGTGGGGAGTGCAGCGGGCTTGAGCCCGTGACCAAAAGGTCACCGGAGACCCGCCGGCGACGAGCTCCGCGGCGCGGCGTTCGGGCGCGCGTGGGGAAGCAGCTAGGGGGCGCGCGAGAGCGAAAGGACAGGGGAGGAGGGGGGAGAAGCTCACGGCGAGGCTGTAGGGGGACGGCAGCGTGCTCGGGGAGGCTCGTCGGAGGCGAAACGGGGCGGCGATCGACGGCGGCCGTGCGGGGAAGAAGAGCTCGGGGAGGTCGTTGCAGGGGCTCCGGTCTCCAACGGGCTGCACCAGACGATGCAGCGGGCGACGGCGGTCCTTGGAGACACCGTGGGGCGGCGAGGCGGGCACGGTGGCCGTGGGAACGACGGTGAACGGCGGCGACCGCGTCGGGCGTGGGGAAGGGAGGAGCGGCGTGGATCTGGGGGGGAAGAGAGAGGCGCAGAGGCCGAGAGGTGAGCGGGGGTGAGTGGGAGAGGGGCCCGAGGAGGCGGGGGGAGCTGGCGTCCTTATCCTCCCCGTCGCCGGCGAGGTGGTGCGGCGGGGACCGGCCCCTGTTCCGACCCCGGTCGGGGGAACGGGGAGGGGGAGGGCGAGTGGGAGATGGGCTAGGCCGGCTGGGCCGGGGGGTCGGCCCAGTTGGGCCAGGGGTCCAGTGGGGGGGGCCTTCTCCTTTTTCTTTTTCTTTGTCTGTTCTGTTTTCTGTTGTATTTTCTTTTTATTTATTTATTTTCTTTTCTGTTTTATTTCATTTAAAAGTATTTAGGTATTTTATAAAAATGTGTTTTCTCCACCATAATTACCAGTGTATTATTTGGCACCCACCGAACATTTTTGTTTAAATTTTTGAAAACTTTTATTTTCCACTTTAATTTTAATTGAAGTTTGAATTAGGAGTTTGAAAAGAAATGTGATTCCAATGTGATCAAGCCCTGTTTAGCAACATGATTAGCTTAATCACAGAGAGTTACTGTAGCAGGATTCTCGGGGTGTTACAAATCTCCTCCACTACAAGAAATCTCGTCCCGAGATTTAGGAGGTAGAAGGAAACAGTGCGGGGTATTCTTCGCGCAGACGATCCTCTCGTTCCCAAGTGGCCTCATCTTCAGAATGGTGCGACCACTGGACTTTGAGAAACTTGATCGCCTTCTGACGTGTGCGGCGTTCAGCTTGGTCGAGAATGCGGACCGGATGCTCCTTATAGGAGAGGTCTTGCTGCAATTCGAGCACTTCATGATCCACAGCTCGGATTGGGTCCTTGAAGCAACGGCGGAGCTGTGACACATGGAACACATCGTGAACCTGAGAAAGGTTCGGCGGTAGCTCCAGTTGGTATGCCACTTTTCCACGCCTTTCGAGAATAGTGAATGGGCCAATATAGCGAGGAGCTAGTTTGCCCTTGATCCCGAAGCGGTGAGCACCCTTCATAGGTGTGACTCGAAGATAAGCCTTTTCGCCAGGTTGATAGACCATGTCCTTATGATGACGGTCATACTGACTCTTCTGACGTGACTGAGCAGTCTTGAGATTCTCGCGAATAATGCGGACTTGTTCTTCGGCATCTTGGATAATATCCGGGCCAAAGAGTGGACGTTCCCCAGTTTCTGACCAGTTCAGAGGGGTTCGGCACTTTCGTCCATATAACACTTCGAAGGGGGCCATCTTCAGACTAGCTTGATAGCTATTATTATAAGAGAACTCAGCATACGGGAGAGATTCCTCCCATTTCTTGCCGAAGGAAATAACGCAAGCTCGAAGCATGTCTTCGAGAACTTGGTTGACGCGTTCAACTTGTCCTTGCGATTGAGGATGAAACGCAGTACTGAATGACAGATGAGTTCCCATAGCTTCTTGGAAACTTGCCCAGAATCTTGAAGTGAATAAGCTGCCACGGTCTGAGCTGATAACCAATGGAATACCGTGGAGTGAAACAATCCTGGACATATAGAGCGTTGCCAACTGGCTAGCAGTGATCGTTTCTTTGACTGCCAGGAAATGTGCAACTTTGGAAAGCCGGTCAATGACGACAAGAATAGCATCATTACCTTTCTGTGATTTGGGAAATCCAGTGACGAAGTCCATCTCAACATGGTCCCATTTCCATTCAGGAATAGAGATAGGTTGCAGAGTTCCAGCAGGCCTTTGATGTTCTGCTTTGATACGACGGCAAACGTCACACTCAGCAACATAACGAGCAATGTCTTGCTTCATATTAGACCACCAGAATCTCTGACGGATGTCTTGGTACATCTTTGTACTACCAGGATGGATACATAGAGGCGTATCATGAGCTTCTTTCATAACTTCCTGTGTCATATCCAGGTTTTTCTCTGCACATGGCACCACTAGGCGGCCCTTGAAGTATAGGGTGCCATCTTCAGCAATGGTGAAGAATGAGGGCTTTCCTTCTGCGAGGTAGCGCTTAATCTTGTGGGCTTCAGAGTCATACTTCTGTAGCCTTTTGATGCTGTCCTCGAGATCTGGTTTAGCAACTAGGGTATTGAGGGAACCCTGGGTAACAACGTGGAGGTTCACCTTGCCAAACTCCTTAGGAGGGGGAGCGAGTGCACCCGGAGGAACAATATGGAGGTTCAGCTTCCTGAATTCTTCAACAAGCGAGGGCTGAACTTTGTGAACCTGGAGGTGGTTGCAGTAAGACTTGCGGCTCAAGGCATCAGCCATTACATTAGCCTTGCCTGGCGTATAGGAAATACCCAAGTCAAAGTCTGCAACAAGCTCCATCCATCTCTGCTGACGGAGGTTCAGATCTGGCTGAGTAAACAGATACTTCAGACTTTGGTGGTCAGTGAAGATCTCGCAACGATTACCGAGAAGGTAATGTCGCCACTGCTTCAGCGCATGAATGACAGCAGCAAGTTCGAGGTCGTGAACTGGGTAGTTCTCTTCGTGAGGGCGCAATTGCCGAGAGGCATAAGCAATCACTTTGCGGTCTTGCATTAGGACACAGCCTAATCCTTGACGGGAAGCGTCGCAGTAAATGACAAAGTCCTTCTTAGTATCAGGTGGAGCTAGAACTGGAGCAGAAGTCAACTTGTCTTTGAGTGCCTGGAAACTTTCCTGACATTTGTCTGTCCATTGGAACTTGACACCCTTATGCAACAGGTTAGTCAGAGGCCTGGCGATCTTAGAGAAGTTCTCGACAAATCGACGGCAATAGCTGGCGAGACCGAGAAAACTTCTGACTTGCTTAACGTTCTTGGGAGGAGTCCAATCAAGAATAGCCTGAACTCGCTCGGGGTTGACGGCAATACCATCCTTAGAGATGACATGACCAAGATAGGTTACTTCCGGTAGCCAGAATTCACATTTGGAGAACTTGGCATATAGTTGATGCTCTCGTAGCTTTTCCAGCACAAGTCGAAGATGTTCGGCATGTTCTTCTTCGTTCTTGGAAAATACCAGGATATCATCCAGATAAACCACGACGAACTTGTCGAGGTAATCCATGAATATATAGTTCATCAGACGAGAGAAGGTGGCTGGAGCATTGGTTAAACCGAAAGACATGACGGTGTACTCGTATGAACCATAGCGAGTCACGAAGGCGGTCTTTGGGATATCCTCTTCTCGAACACGGATCTGGTGGTAGCCCAACCTCAAGTCGAGCTTAGAGAACACTGACGAACCCGCCAGTTGATCATACAGATCATTGATCCGAGGAAGAGGGTATTTATTCTGAATGGTAGCTTGGTTTATAGGACGGTAGTCTTGAACTAACCGGTTTGTCCCATCCTTCTTCTTGACAAAGAGAGAAGGTGCTCCCCAAGGAGAGCAACTTGGGCGAATGAATCCTTTGCGAAGAGATTTGTCGATTTCCTCCTTAAGCTCAAGGAGTTCATGCGGCGGCATTTTGTAGGGTCGCTTGGCTATAGGAGTGGTGCCTGGTTTCAAGTCGATGATGAATTCGACAGCTCTAGCAGGGGGAATCCCTGGAAGTTCTTCAGGGAAGACGTCGAGGAATTCACGCACGACGGGAATGTTTTCAATGCCCTCGAGTGGTGCAGCGTTCAGTGCATTCAATGCATAGAGCCTTGCCTCGGCATTTTGCACCAGATGAGCTTGGTAAGCAACTATTTCATCTGAAGGGTGTAGCAGATGGACGGTCTTAGTGGCGCAAACTATAGAAGCAGTATGCGCTTTCAACCAATCCATACCCAAAATGAGGTCGATGTTAGACGACTTCAGGATAATGGGAGAGGCATAGAATTCCAGCCCTTCGATTTCCACGGGGACATCGATGCCAACCAAGGAGGTTTGACACTGTCCCACGGGGGTTTTGACCAATACAGAGGTGTTCATCTCCTCACATTTAACGTCGTGCTTGTATGCAAAATCTTCTGACATGAATGAATGCGATGCACCTGTATCAAATAAAACGGATGCTGGTACTGAATTTACGAGGAGTGTACCCATCACAGTAGCAGGCTGGTCTTGAGCTTCGTTGAGATCAACGTGGTTGGCATGAGCACGACCATAAGACTTAGCATTGTTGTTGCGGGGCTGATTGTTACCACGGCCAGTTGCTGGAAGGGCCAGTTGATTCTGGTTCTGGTTGCATTCTTTAGCACGGTGCCCTGGTTGACCACACCTGAAGCACAAGCCATTATTCGGAGTGGGAACAGGAGCTTGGGATGGTGGAGCTGGAAGTCTTGACTGCCTAGATGGTGGTGGAGGCAGACGAGGTGCAGCATAGGTCTGCCTTGGGGCAGATGCATTTGGACGGTACATGCTGTTCGGGATCCATATCTTACGCTTCTGTGCGGGCGAGCCCGAAGATGAGCCCGTGTCACGGTTGCGCCTGTGAGAGCTCTGGTATTCCTGCAGACCAGTTTCGACATTGATGGCCTTGTTCACCAAGGTGGAGAAATCAGCAAAGTCATGCACTAGAAGTGCGAGCTTGATGTCAGCTTGAAGGCCATCACGGAACTTCTCCTGTCTGCGTGCATCAGTTGCAATGTCTTCTTCAGCATAGCGGGACAAGTCCAGAAACTCCCGCTGATAAGCTTCGACAGTTTTGTTGCCTTGGGTGAGGTTGCGGAACTCACGCTTCTTCCGGTCCATGACTCCCTGAGGAATGAAGCGGGCACGGAAAGCAGCTTGGAAGTCTGGCCAGGTGATGATTGTTCCAGCTGGCAGAGTACGCCTGTGGCTGTCCCACCATTGAGCTGCGGGTCCCTTCAAGAAGAAGGAAGCAAAGGTGACATAGCTGGCAGGGGCTACATCAGCAGACTCCATCTCATAGGTGATGTCACGGAGCCAGTCATCAGCATCCAGAGGCTGAGTTGAGCTGCGGTAGATGGTTGGGTTGAGGCGTATGAAATCTTGAAGAGTCACTTGGGCTGGCTGCTGGTTCATATTGGGGCGAGGAAACTGAGCCATCATATTTTCCATGAACTGGCGGTTCAGTTCAAACTGTTGGATCATACCAGCCATGTACTCAGGTGGTGGTGGGGCATCGCCACCACGACCACGACCACCTGGTCTAACCATCCTGCTAATATATAACAGGGGTAGTTCAGCATTGAGAAATTTGCAATGACAAGAATCATTCATGATGAAACATGCATAATGAAAGGAGCACGATAGCTACTACATAGTAGTCGGCATAACTTACAAAAGGGGTCATGCATAGAGTTCAGTACATAGAGTTCAGTACATAGACTAAAACATCATAGGCGGCACACAGGCTCGCGGCGAATGCATCTAACACTACAAGCAAGCCTACATCAGTCCCAAGAGGTACTGTGGAGGTAATCGTAGCCCGACAGCTGGTAGTGAGGCAACGGATAGCCCTCCACGTCAGCAGACTGGGGGCCGCGGATACTCAGGTGTAGAGCCCGACGCTCAGGTGGCAGAAGAGGACCAAGTGCGGGAGAGTAGCCTCCCACCTCTGGCCAACCGACACCGTGGGGCATCACGGTCCTGGCTGGGTAGATCGCAGTACGCGGTACCTGTCCAGATCGGACAAAGGGGTGCAGCAGCGTCAGAGCACGGTAAAGGTGCTGACGGGTGGTGTACATCTCGTGGCGAAGAGCTCGGTTAGCTCGATCCAGCCCATCAGCATGCAGAACCAGGTGCTGATGGTAGAAGGGCTCTCGGGTGACAGTGGAGTAGGCAGCAGTATAGTATCCCTCCGCACCAACATCAGATGCGATAGCAATGTGCCTGAAAGGGGAGGTGTCCAACTCCTGATACTCTCCACGAAGACGTGTCAGAGCAGCATAGGCAGCATCGTGGACAGCCATATCGATGGTCACACCAACACCATGTGCGGTGTGCAGCACAGTAGTGGAGTCGTACTCCCGAGAGTAGAGGTGGACGATGGCACGGTACTGCTCCTGGTTAAAGTCCTGGTACTCCTCGTAGACGGTGTACTCAGGGTGCCAGCGATAACCCAGATAGGTCATCATCTCAGCTAGCACCGCAGGTGATCCCGAGGCACCAATGGCCATCGTGTGGCGAACGACCTGCCTCGTGGGTTCCATCTGAAAGCAAAGACGTTTCAAAGGAGTCAAATGACAGTGTGTGAATTGTTCAAAATACTACTCTAAGAAACAACTATGGCTTATCCAACTTTGGGGTGAACGCGGTCACGGGATCCTAGTGTTAAAGTTAGTAAATTCGTTTAACCCGAGTAGAAGAGAGTTCAGAGTCCCAGAGTAAAGGTCGAGGAGTAAAAGATCCTAGTACCACCCAATGGCGACGTGGGCCCGTAAGACACACAGCCATGTTAGTAAAAGTTTTGTAATGTCTAGACTCGACTTCGGCCAAGGAGTGTGGAAAGGGGGATTCCTACAGGCAGTCGGCTCTGATACCAACTTGTGACGCCCCCGATTTGACCGTACACTAATCATGCACGCAAATGTGTACGATCAAGATCAGGGACTCACGGGAAGATATCACAACACAACTCTAAAACATAAATAAGTCATACAAGCATCATAATACAAGCCAGGGGCCTCGAGGGCTCGAATACAAGTGCTCGATCACAGACGAGTCAGCGGAAGCAACAATATCTGAGTACAGACATAAGTTAAACAAGTTTGCCTTAAGAAGGCTAGCACAAACTGGGATACAGATCGAACGAGGCGCAGGCCTCCTGCCTGGGATCCTCCTAACTACTCCTGGTCGTCGTCAGCGGCCTGCACGTAGTAGTAGGCACCTCCAGTGTCGTAGGTGTCGTCGTCGACGGTGGCGTCTGGCTCCTGGGCTCCAGCATCTGGTTGTGACAACCAGATAGAAAAGAAAAGGGGGAAAAGAGGGAGAGAAGCAACCGTGAGTACTCATCCAAAGTACTCGCAAGCAAGGAGCTACACTACATATGCATGGGTATATGTGTAAAGGGGCATATCAGTGGACTGAACTGCAGAATGCCAGAATAAAAGGGAGATAGCTAGTCCTGTCGAAGACTACGCTTCTGGCCATCTCCATCTTGCAGCATGTAGAAGAGAGTAGATTGAAGTCCTCCAAGTAGCATCGCATAGCATAATCCTACCCGGCGATCCCCTCCTCGTCGCCCTGTTAGAGAGCGATCACCGGGTTGTATCTGGCACTTGGAAGGGTGTATTTTATTCAGTATCCAGTTCTAGTTGTCATAAGGTCAAGGTACAACTCCGGGTCGTCCTTTTACCGAGGGACACGGCTATTCGAATAGATAAACTTCCCTGCAGGGGTGCACCACATAACCCAACACGCTCGATCCCATTTGGCCGGACACACTTTTCTGGGTCATGCCCGGCCTCGTAAGATCAACGCGTCGCAGCCCCACCTAAGCACAACAGAGCGGTCAGCACGCCGGTCTAATCCTAAGCGCGCAGGGGTCTGGGCCCATCGCCCTATGCACACCTGCACGTTGCGTACGCGGCCGGAAGCAGACCTAGCCTAGTGGCGTTCCAGTCCAATCCGGCGCGCGCCACTCAGTCGCTGACGTCAAGAAGGCTTCGGCTGATACCACGACGCCGGGATACCCATAACTACTCCCGCGTAGATGGTTAGTGCGTATAGACCAAATGGCCAGACTCAGATCAAATACCAAGATCTCGTTAAGCGTGTTAAGTAACCGCGAACGCCGACCAGGGCCAGGCCCACCTCTCACCTGGGTGGTCTCAACCTGCCCTGTCGCTCCGCCACAAAGATCCACTTGCGGGTACTCCTACGAGCCGACCCGACTTTAGTCATCACATGTGTCATGTATGTAGTATATAAGTATATACCCGCGATCACCGCCCAGGTGATCACGGCCCGATAGTATAGCACAGCAGACGGACAAGAATGTAGGGCCACTGATGGAAATCTAGCATCCTATACTAAGCATGTAGGATTGCAGGTAAAGGTATCAACAGTAGTAGCAAGGATAGGCTATGCATCAGGATAGGATATCGAAAAGCAGTAACATGCTACACTACTCTAATGCAAGCAGTATAGAGAAGAATAGGCGATATCTGGTGATCAAGGGGGGGGCTTGCCTGGTTGCTCTGGCAAGTAGGAGGGGTCGTCAACTCCGTAGTCGAACTGGGCAGCAGCAGTGTCGGTCTCGTAGTCTACCGGAGAGAAGAGGGGGAAGAAACAGTAAATACAATGCAAACATAAGCATGACGATGCGTGACATGACAATGAGCGGTGCTAGGTGTGCCCTAACGCGACAGTAGGTGGTACCGGCGAAGGGGGGAACATCCGGGAAGTATTCCCGATGTTTCGCGTTTTCGGACAGACGGACCGGAGGGGGAAAGTTGCTAGTTCGATAGGTTAGGGAGGTGTGGTGGACGAACGGACTGCGTATTCGGATTCGTCTCGTCGTTCTGAGCAACTTTCATATAGAAAACATTTTCATCCGAGTTACGGTTTAAAAGATATGAATTTTCAAAGTTTATTTGAATTCCTGGAATTATTTGAATTAAGCAAAAAATGAATTATGACGTCAGCATGAGGCAATGCTGACGTCAGCAGGTCAACAGAGCGGCTGACCAGGTCAAACTGACCAGTGGGCCCCACCTGTCATAGACAGTGGGCTAACAGAAGATTAAACTAATTAATTTTTAGTTAATTAGCTACTGGGCCCACCTGTCAGTGAGTGATTAGATTAATTAATTAGTTTTAATTATAAAAACATTTTTCTTTTCTCTTTTTTTTAATTTTGCGGCGGGGCCCGCATGTCAGTGGCTGGGCCTGCCCAGTCAGCACGTTGACTGGGTTGACCCAGTCAACGGGGCCCACGGGGCCCACTGGCAGTGGCACTGGGGTGGCCCCAGGCCAGCCACGTCGGCGGCCGGCGCCGGAGCGACTCCGGCGACCAAAACAGCGGCGGCCCCTCGCCGGAGTTGGCCGGAATCGCGCTACGGGGCTCGGGGAGGAGCGGGGCTAGGCCCATTCGAAGGAGCTCGCAGCGCCGCATCCAGTGGTGGCCGGGGCTTCGCCGGACTTGGCCGGAATTGGCGCCGGCGAGCGGCGGAGGCGGCGGCGCGCACGGGTGCCCGACGGAAACGAGGCTACGGCGGGCTATCGAGCAAGCGGAGGGGCTGGGGGGCATCTACGCGCTGTGGGGAGTGCAGCGGGCTTGAGCCCGTGACCAAAAGGTCACTGGAGACCCGCTGGCGACGAGCTCCGCAGCGCGGCGTTCGGGCGCGCGTGGGGAAGCAGCTAGGGGGCGCGCGAGAGCGAAAGGACAGGGGAGGAGGGGGGAGAAGCTCACGGCGAGGCTGTAGGGGGACGGCAGCGTGCTCGGGGAGGCTCGTCGGAGGCGAAACGGGGCGGCGATCGACGGCGGCCGTGCGGGGAAGAAGAGCTCGGGGAGGTCGTTGCAGGGGCTCCGGTCTCCAACGGGCTGCACCAGACGATGCAGCGGGCGACGGCGGTCCTTGGAGACACCGTGGGGCGGCGAGGCGGGCACGGTGGCCGTGGGAACGACGGTGAATGGCGGCGACCGCGTCGGGCGTGGGGAAGGGAGGAGCGGCGTGGATCTGGGGGGGGAAGAGAGAGGCGCAGAGGCCGAGAGGTGAGCGGGGGTGAGTGGGAGAGGGGCCCGAGGAGGCGGGGGGAGCTGGCGTCCTTATCCTCCCCGTCGCCGGCGAGGTGGTGCGGCGGGGACCGGCCCCTGTTCCGACCCCGGTCGGGGGAACAGGGAAGGGGAGGGCGAGTGGGAGATGGGCTAGGCCGGCTGGGCCGAGGGGTCGGCCCAGTTGGGCCAGGGGTCCAGTGGGGAGGCCTTCTCCTTTTTCCTTTTCTTTGTCTGTTCTGTTCTCTGTTGTATTTTCTTTTTATTTATTTATTTTCTTTTCTGTTTTATTTCATTTAAAAGTATTTAGGTATTTTATAAGAATGTGTTTTCTCCACCATAATTACCAGTGTATTATTTGGCACCCACCGAACATTTTTGTTTAAATTTTTGAAAACTTTTATTTTCCACTTTAATTTTAATTGAAGTTTGAATTAGGAGTTACAAAGGAAATGTGATGCAAATGTGATCAAGCCCTGTATAGCAACATGATTAGCATAATCACAGAGAGTTACTGTAGCATGATTCTCGGGGTGTTACAGCGAGGCAGGGTAGAGGCTTGGGGAGGTGCGGCGCAGGGACGACGGAGAAGCTACGTGGCGGAGGCGGCAGCCCTCGGGTGCGGGCGTGCTCACCGAGGCCGCGGAGAGCCGCGGCGACGCGACCGAGACGGCCAGGCACCGGTGCGGCAGTGGTGGCGGAGGCGGGCACCGGTCGAGGCCGGACAGGGAGGCGAGCTAGTCGGTAGAGCACGTCGGGGAGGAGATGAGGAGGTCTGGTGGGGAGGTCCGGCGACGGCGAGGCCTTCGGGTGGCAGTGGTGGCGCACGGCGATGACGAGCGGGTGCGGCCCTGTGACAAGGGGACGATGGAGAGGAGATGAGGACAGGGCGGTCCGGCGGGCGGCGCCAGTGAACGGCAAGGCGGTGGGGACGTGCCGGGGCGTCGGGTGCCCCGATCCCGATCCAGAATGGGGAGTAGGAGAGGTCGTGGGGGGAATCGTGGGGGAAGTGGGGAGGGACCGCTAGGGTTCGGTTGCCCCAAGGGTGCTGTAGGCGCTGGCCGGGCCGGCTGGTTGGCCCGATGGCCAGCTGGGCTGAGGCCTGGTGGGGGGGTGGGTCCTCCTTTTTCTTTTGCTTTGTTTTATTTCTTTTCTTTATATTTATTCTATCATGTTTTATTTTAGTTACATTTTATTTTAGCTTTAGTAAAATATACACTTAGCATCTAAATTAGTATTTCAACTTAGTCCACAGTCACAAAATGTCTAGTCCCCAAATAACTTAGTTTGACATTTTTATTAATTATATAAGGCATTTAATTAATGGTTTTGCTACTGTTTAAAATCCTTATAGTTCATTTAAGAATTTTATAAAAGCTTGGTTTCTCCACCTTAATTACTTAGCATTTATTTGACACAACACGAACATTTTGGTTTTAGTTTTTGAGAACCTTTATTGTTTGACTTAAATTCAAATCTGAGTTTGAATCGGTTTTGAACTAACGCGAGATTAGCAACAGTAACGGAGGTGACGTGGCATCATTAGCAGAGGTTCACTGTAGCTTAATTATCCGGGCATCACAATGCACCCCGACGAAGCCCTCGCAGAGGTGCGCAAAGAGAGCCATGCACGCCACGGCATTTGGAGTGAAATCCAGAAGATGAAAGCCGTAGGTATGCATGATGTCATTGAAGAAATCAGAGAAGGCGAGGCAGAGGCCGCAGGAGAAGTAGTCGACGAAGAATGGGTACCGATTCGGGCCGGCTTCGACGAAAGCGGCAGGGATGACGCGCGTGGCTGGGTGCCCCGTCGTCTCCCCCCCCCCCATCTTGCACCCCCACGGGTGCTTGAAGTAGTCCCGGAGGTGGATCGCATCGACCGCCGTGGGGAAGTAGGCCGACTGCGTCCGCCGCACCGCCAACTCGCTCTCCCGCGGCTCCTTCGCCCCGGGGTCCTTGGCCACTCCCTTGCCCTTGCTGGTTTTGGGTGCCATGGCGGCTGCAAGAGGCAAAGGGGGAAGGACGACGGAGACGCGGCGGCGGCGAGCGAAGGCAAGAGCTTGAGAGGAAGGAAGAAAGAGACGGCGGTTGCGAGATTGGGGAATACGCAGTGGGGGTGAATGAGCAGCGCGCCCGCGGTTATTCCTTTTTACGGGGAAGGCACGGGCCGCCTCTTTTCCCATTAACTGTGATGTGACACATGCGTGCAGAGACCGCCCCACGCATGACCCCCACGTCATGCACGACCCTCCACGTCGCGCGTTCAACGCGGGTCGTGGGGAAGCGCAGCGGCCGAAAAAGTTACCGCAGTAAAATCCGCCCCACCTGCCTGCGCACCGTTCTAGGCCTAGCCCAACAATGCATCGCACTTATGTGTGGCCCAGGCCCGGGGGCTCCTGTCGGTGTACAAAAGTAGGGGCTCTCCTTTGACCCCTTTACTTGTGCACGGGCAGTCAGAGCCGCACCCGCGGCCACACTTAGCAGGGCAGAGGAGGGGAGCCGGAGAGAAGCCGGAGCACAAGACAAACAAGGCAATGCCAAGACCAAGAAACACAAAAGAGCAAGAGGGCGAGGTGGACTCCCCCGGCAAGATCCTTGCCGGGGCAGCCTCCGCAGGCCCGGCAAGAGCCTTGCCGGGGCAACTTGCCCGATGCCAGCAGAGCAAGCCACCCTTGAGCCCGCGGGTTCCAACACCACCAACCAACTACATTGGAACCAAGGCTCGGGAGGCACCTCTGTGGTGGCATGCAGATCTTCGTCAAGATCATGAACACACGAGATCAGATGAGGACCAGAAGGCGATGACCCTCGGCGAGATCCTTGCCGAGGAGATCCACGAGACCCCAGTAAGACCCTTGCCGGGGACGACCACGGTGCTGCGGCAAGACCCTTGCCGGGGCCCCGGCAAGGCCCTTGCCAAAGACACTTACGGGACTGCGGCCAGGCCCGCGTCTGCCACGGCTCCACCGCCGTCCCCATGCAGCTGCCAGCTCAACCAGCTGAGCAGGCACCTGCGTGGCGACGAGCGGCCTCCACGACCGACTCAGCAAGCACCTGCGTGGTGGCATGCAGGTCTTCGCGAAGGCTCCATCAGCGCGCCAGCCCAGCAGCCAGCTAACGTGGCGCCACGACGCCTCCTCAGCTCGGGCGCGTGTCGAAGCCAGGCGAGGCGGCGACAGCTGGGACATGCTTCCTTGCCATCCCCGATAAAGCGAGAGGGGCACGTCGGCAGTGCATTAAATGCATTTGTCCGACGGTGCCAGAGGATAGACTCATCCACTGTACACCTTTCCACCTCCTGTGTGGCACTGTGGCAGCCCCTTTTGCCTATAAAAGGAGGCTCGAGGCGACCAGGAGGAGGATTGGGATCTTTTGGGAAAGTTACCCCCCGTAGCTAGCTCAAGAACACAAGAACACTCGAATACATCCACCAAAGCAGGACTAGGGTATTACGCATCTTCGCGGCCCGAACCTGGGTAAACGATCCGTGTGCTTCCTGTCAGACCCGCTCATTGCAAAACCCCGCGCTCGCCAACCGTAGAAGGGATCGCAGTGATTCCATAGGTGTCGATTTCCCCCGACACACCCCTAGGTGCTTCTTTGGCCCATCGGGATTCTTATGGCCCATAAAAAATCTTCGTGGAGTTTCGTGGTGTTTGGACTCTGTTTGATATTGATTTCCTGCAATGTAAAAAACAAGCAAAAAACAGCAACTGGCACTGGGCACTGGGTCAATAGGTTAGTCCCAAAAAATGATATAAAGTTGCTTTAAAATGATTGTAAAACTTCCAAGAATGATAAAATAACAGCATGAATACTTCATAAATTGTAGATACATTGGAGACGTATCAGCATCCCCAAGCTTAATTCCTACTCGTCCTCGAGTAGGTAAATGATAAAAGAAATAATTTATGAAGTGTGAATGCTAGCAAAGTGCATAAGTTTGATCAATGATAGTTTCAATCTTTTTCCTAGCATCATAACAGCAATTCTTTCTCATAAAATTTCTCATGTTGTAGTGGCAACCAATCCACATGTTAAAGTTTAAACAATGAATTCTCTTGAAACTCAACAACCTATGTTCCTATTAGCGGAGAACAAAAGATAGGAATTGTTTGTAGGGCACGAAACTACCTCAAAGCTATTCCTTCCGTTCGATCTATTCAAGAGTTCGTACTAAAATAAGACAAAGCTATTTTTTTCGTTCGATCTATCCTAGAGTTCATACTAGAATAACACCAAAGCAAATTCATATTCATAATACTCAATCCACACAAAGAACTATAAAGAGACCCCAAAGTTTCCGTCAGAGAAAAACGTGCATCAAACCTTATGCATAGATTACCCCAACATTACCGCGGGAATCTGCGAGTTGAATGACATAACACATATCAAGTGAATCAATAGGATACCTCATTATCACCTCAAGTATTCATATTGCAAGACATATATCATGTGTTCTCATCTCTGAATATTCAATCCGACAAGACAAAACTTTGAAGGGTAAAGATTCAATTCATCATAACAAGAATATAGAGGGGAGAAACATCATATGATCCAACTATATTAACAAAGCCCGTGATATAGATCATGAGAGAGAGATCAAACACATAGCTACTGGTACAAACCCTCAACCCCGAGGGTGGACTACTCCCTCCTCATCATGGTGGCCGCCGGGATGATGAAGATGGCCACCGGAGACGATTCCCCCCTCCGGCAGGGTGCCAGAACGGGTCTAGATTGGTTTTCGGTGGCTACAGAGCCTTGCGGTGGCGGAACTTCTGATCTAGGGTAACCCCGAAGGGTTTTGGAATATTTGGGAATTTATAGTGCAAAGAAGGGGTACAGGAGGCCACCGAGGTGGGCACAACCCACCAGGGCGCGCCAGGGGGGGTTTCGGAATATTTGGGAATTTATAGTGCAAAGAAGGGGTACGGGAGACCACCGAGGTGGGCACAACCCACCTGGGCGCGCTAGGGGGGCCTGGCGCGCGTTGGTGGGTTGTGCCCCCCTCGAGGCACCCCCAGGTGCTTTTCTGGCCCATCGGGAGTCTTATGGCCCATAAAAAATCTCCGTGGAGTTTCGCGATGTTTGGACTCCGTTTGATATTAATTTCCTGCGATGTAAAAAACAAGCAAAAAACAGCAACTGGCACTGGGCACTGGGTCAATAGGTTAGTCCCAAGAAATTATATAAAGTTGCTATAAAATGATTGTAAAACATCCAAGAATGATAAAATAACAGCATGAATACTTCATAAATTATAGATACGTTGGAGACGTATCAGCATCCCCAAGCTTAATTCCTACTCATCCTCGAGTAGGTAAATGATAGAAGAAATAATTTATGAAGTGTGAATGCTAGCAAAGTGCATAAGTT
Organism: Triticum aestivum; assembly: GCF_018294505.1. Taxonomy (NCBI): domain Eukaryota; kingdom Viridiplantae; phylum Streptophyta; class Magnoliopsida; order Poales; family Poaceae; genus Triticum; species Triticum aestivum. The sequence continues at coordinate 209,312,485 of NC_057799.1, forward strand.
GATCAATGACAGTTTCAATCACTTTTCCTAGCATCATAACAGCAATTCTTTCTCATAAAATTTCTCATGTTGTAGTGGCAACCAATTCACATGTTAAAGTTTAAACAATGAATTCTCTTGAAACTCAACAACCTATGTTCTCAGTCACCAAGCAATTGCAATTAAACTTATTCAATAGAGTCTAAGTAAGAGCTCCACATACTCAACCGTCATATTGTCTTCTATGATTGCTAACACTCACCGCATACACATGAGCAAAACGTTTCAACCGGACACATAGAAAGATAGGGGCTTATTGTTTTGCCTCCTAACATATTCACCTCAAGGGTGATGTCAACAATAATAAATCGTGCTACCCATATTCAACTGGACATATGTGCCTAGATCTTTCCTCACCACATGATGCTTGCCAAAAGAGAAAAATAAAAGGGAATAGAGAGAATAAATTTGACTGTTTGCATGAAAGTAAATACATAAAAGTAAAAGATAGGCCCTTCGCAGAGGGAAGTGGGGATTTGCAGAGGTGCCAGAGCTCAAAGCGAAAATTGAGAGATAAAAGCATTTTGAGAGGTATACTTTTCCCACCAAGGAAAACGACTTAGAGCTCCCAACACTTTCCATGCTAGATATATCATTGGCGGTTCCCAAACAAAAAATAAAGTTCATTCCTTTTTCCACCATACTTTCACTTTCCATTGCTAGCCATATCCACGGGTGCCCTCCATACCAACACTTTCCAAGGAATTTATTATTTGACAACATAAAGTAAATTCATTTTTCATTTCGGGACTTGGCATCCCTAAAACCTTTGCCTTACTCTCGTGCAGTGACAAGTGAATAAACACTCATCATGAGAATAACACATCTAGCATGGAAAATATTGGCCACCCCTCACCGCCTCGCGAGCGGTACGAGCACACAAAAGAGAAATTTATTTTTGAAAATTAGAGACGGCACATACAAATTTGCTTAGAACGGCACAGAAATACCGCATATAGGTAGGTATTGTGGACTCCTGAAAATAAGATTTGGGTTTAAGGGTTTTTGGATGCACAAGTAGTATCTCTACTTGGTGCGGAATTTTTGGCTAGCAAAGATGGGGGGCAAGCACCACATGTTAAAGGATCTATGACAATATGACTTCTATGTGAATATGAGCAAACATAATTCATTATGTTGTCTTCCTTGTCCAACATCAACAATTTTGGCATATAGTATTTTGATGGGGGCTCACAATCACAAAAGATTTCTAGGATAGTGTATTTGCATCTGAAAGTTCTCTTCCTTATACAAATTATTCGTGAATTGCTTGTATGACAAATATTGTGATTGTCATACCTCAAAAGGTTTCACTTTCTAAACCCAATGTGAAGCTACCAGTAGGCATGATATGATTTCAACTTCATGACATTCAATTTATTCAACAATTCACTCATAGGATATAAGTGAAGCACAAGAGTAAATGACAAACTACTCCAAAAAGATATAAGTGAAGATCATGCGAGTAGTTAAGTAAATAGATAGCTATGTGAGGACTCTCTCTTATTTAAAAACTTTCAGATCTAAGTAATTTATTAAAACGTCAAGCAAAACAAAACAAAATGACATTTCAAGGAAAGCACACATCATGTGAAGAAGCAAAAACTTAGGCTCAACCGATACTAACCGATAATTGTTGAAGAAAAAGGTGGGATGCCTACCGGGGCATCCCCAAGCTTAGATGGTTGAGACTTCTTGAAATATTATCTTGGGGTGCCTTGGGCATCCCCAAGCTTGAGCTTTTGTGTCCCCTTAATTCCTCTCATATCACGGTTTCCTAAATCTCAAAAGCTTCATCCACACAAAACTCAACAAGAACTCATGAGATAAGTTAGTATAAACCAATGCAAAAACTTTATCATTCTCTACTGTAGCAAATCACTAAAATTATTATTCAACATTTCCTACTAAATGCCTCTTCATATTTAATACTCCTATCCTCAGATAGAATCATTAAACAAGCAAACATATGCAAACAATGCAAACATAACAGCAATCTGCCAAAACAGTACAGTCTGTAAAGAATGCAAGAGTATCGATACTTATTCAACTCCAAACATTATGAAATTCTACCACATTGTAGAAAATTTATCAGATCTTATTATGCAAAAAGTTTCAACATTTTATCACATTCTAACTTTTCTCGGGAAATTTTGCAACATCGATAAACTTTCTATTTTGAAACAGCAACTCATATACTTGCAAGATAAGCATGGCAAAGGCTATACTTGACATTTTTATTGAAAATAAAGATGCAAAACATTATTATAAATAACAGAAAGCAAATCTAACAAAATAAATTGACGCTCCAAGCAAAACACATATCATGTGACGAATGAAAACATAGCTCCAAGTGAGGTTACCGATAATGTTGAAGACGAAAGAGGGGATGCCTTACGCTCCCCAAGCTTAGTTGCTTGGATCTTCATTTAATATTACCTTGTGGTGCCTTGGGTATCCCCAAGCTTAGGGTCTTGTCACTCCTTATTCTCCTCATATTGACATCTCACCCAAAACTTGAAAACTTCAATCACACAAAACTTAACGGAACTTTGTGAGATAGGTTAGTATGATAAAGAGCAAACCATTTAACTTTGGTACTGTCAAATACAAGATTCATAATACTTTCCACACAATGCCTACTGTATAATACCATTTCCACTATTCATATTGAGCAATATAAGCCATAGAAACTAGAAAACAAGCAAACTATGCATTGAAAACAGAATCTGACAAAAACAGAATAGTCTGTGATGATCTGGGTAACTACCATACTTCTGCTACTCCAAAAAATATGAAACAAATTGGACCACGTGAGAAATTTGTATATTAAACTTCTGAAAAAAGAATCAACTCAAAATCACTTTTCTGTTAAAAATGGGACCCATTTTCGTGAGCGCAAAGTTTCTGTTTTTCAGCAGGGGTCAAATCAACTATCACCCAACATGATCCCAAAGGCTTTACTTGGCACTTTATCGAAACAAAAGAAATAAAACATGATCAATACAGTAGTATAATCATGTGAACACACAAAAACAGTAGGTAAAAGTGTTGGTTGTCTCCCAACAAGCGCTTTTCTTTAATGCCTTTTAGTTAGGCATGATGATTTCAATGATGCTCGCATAAAACATGATCAATACAGAGCATCATGAAGCATATGACTAGCACATTTAAGCCTAACCCACTTCCTATGCATAGGGATTTTGTGAGCAAGAAACTTATGGGAACAAGAATCAACTAGCATAGGAAGGCAAAACAAGCATAACTTCAAAACTTTCAACACATAGAGAGGAGACTTGACATTATTGCAATTCCTACAAGCATAAGTTCCTCCCTCATAATAATTTTCAGTAGCATCATGAATAAATTCAACAATATAACCATCACATAAATCATTCTTTTCATGATACATAAGCATAGAAATTTTCTTACTCTCCACATAAGCAAATTTATTCTCATGAATAGTTGTGGGAGCAAACTCAACAAAATAACTATCATGGGATTGAAAATTAAAATCATGATGACAAGTTTCATGGTTATCATTATTCTTTATAGCATACATGTCATCACCATAATCATCATAGATAGCAACTTTGTTGTCATAATCAAATGCAACCTCTTCCAAAATAGTGGATTCATCATTAAATAAATTCATGACCTCTCTAAATCCACTTTCATCAATATAATCATTATAAATAGGAGGCATGGTATCATCATAATAAATTTTCTCATCAAAACTTGGGGACCTAAAAATATCATCTTCATCAAATATAGCATCCCCAAGCTTGTAGCTTTGCATATCATTAGCATCATGTATATTCAAAGAACTAATACTAATAACATTCCAATCATGCTCATCATTCAAATATTTTGCGCCAAACATTTTATTGACTTCTTCTTGTAACAATTGAGCACAATTTTCCGATCCATCATTTTCAAGAAAGATATTATAAAGATGATCAATAATATGATGCAACCTCAATTCCATTTTTTTGTAGTTTTCTTTTATAAACCAAACTAGTGATAAAACAAGAAACTAAAAGATTCAATTGCAAGATCTAAAGATATACCTTCATGCACTCACCTCCCCGGCAACGGTGCCAGAAAAGAGCTTGATGTCTACTACGCAACTTTATTCTTGTAGACACGTGTTGGGCCTCCAAGCGTAGAGTTTTGTAGGACAGTAGAAATTTTCCCTCAAGTGGATGACCTAAGGTTTATCAATCCGTGAGAGGTGTAGGATGAAGATGGTCTCTCTCAAACGACCCTGTAACCAAATCCAAGAAATCTCTTGTGTCCCCAACACACCCAATACAATGGCAAATTGTATAGGTGCACTAGTTCGGCGAAGAGATCGTGATAAAAGTGTAATATGGATGGTAGAAATATATTTTTATAATCTGAATAAATAAAAACAGCAAGGTAGCAAACAGTAAACGGGCACAAAAACGGTATTGCAATGCTTAAAAATAAGGCCTAGGGCCCATACTTTCGCTAGTGCAACCTCTCAACAATGCTAACATAGTTGGATCATATGATTATCCCTCGAAGTGCAATAAAGAATCACTCTCGAGTTCCTATTAGCGGAGAACAAAAGATAGGAATTGTTTGTAGGGCACGAAACTACCTCAAAGCTATTCTTTCTGTTCGACCTATTCAAGAGTTCGTACTAAAATAACACAAAGCTATTTTTTCGTTCGATCTATCCTAGAGTTCATACTAGAATAACACCAAAGCAAATTCATATTCATAATACTCAATCCACACAAAGAACTATAAAGAGACCCCAAAGTTTCCGTCGGAGAAAAACGTGCATCAACCCCTATGCATAGATTACCCAAATATCATCGCGGGAACCTACGAGTTGAATGCCATAACACATATCAAGTGAATCAATAGGATACCTCATTGTCACTTCAAGTATTCATATTGCAAGACATATATCATGTGTTCTCATCTCTGAATATTCAATCCGACAAGACAAAACTTTGAAGGGTAAAGATTCAATTCATCATAACAAGAATATAGAGGGGAGAAACATCATATGATCTGACTATATTAACAAAGCCCATGATATAGATCATGAGAGAGAGATCAAACACATAGCTATTGGTACAAACCCTCAACCTCGAGGGTGGACTACTCCCTCCTCATCGTGGTGGCTGCCGGGATGATGAAGATGGCCACCGGAGATGATTCTCCACTCCGGCAGGGTGCCGGAACGGGTCTAGATTGGTTTTCGGTGGCTACACAGTCTTGCGGCGGCGGAACTTCTGATCTAGGGTAACCCGAAGGGTTTCGGAATATTTGGGAATTTATAGTGCAAAGAAGGGGTACGGGAGGCCACCGAGGTGGGCACAACCCACCTGGGCGCGCCAGGGGGGCCTGGCGCGCCCTGATGGGTTGTGCCCCTCTCGGGGCACCCCCAAGTGCTTCTTTGGCCCATCGGGAGTCTTCTGGCCCATAAAAAATCTACGTGGAGTTTCGCGGTGTTTGGACTCTGTTTGATATTGATTTCCTGTGATGTAAAAAACAAGCAAAAAACAGCAACTGGCACTGGGCACTATGTCAATAGGTTAGTCCCAAAAAATGATATAAAGTTGCTATAAAATGATTGCAAAACATCCAAGAATGATAAAATAACAGCATGAATACTTCATAAATTATAGATACGTTGGAGATGTATCAATCCCATCTCAGATTTCATGGCCTCAAGCCATTTTTGCGGAATCTGGGCTCATCATCGCTTCCTCATAGTTCGTAGGTTCGTCATGGTCAAGTAACATGACCTCCAGAATAGGATTACCGTACCACTCTAGTGCGGATCATACTCTGGTTAACCTACGAGGTTTGGTAGTAACTTGATCTGAAGTTTCATGATCATCATCATTAGCTTCCTCACTGATTGGTGTAGGAATCACTGGAACTGATTTCTATGATGAACTACTTTCCAATTTGGGAGAAGGTAAAATTACCTCATCAGGTTCTACTTTCCTCCCACTCACTTCTTTCAAGAGAAACTCCTTCTCTAGAAAGGATCCATTCTTAGCAACGAATATCTTGCCTTCGGATCTATGATAGAAGGTGTACCCAACAGTCTCCTTTGGGTATCCTGTGAAGACATATTTCTCCGATTTGGGTTCGAGCTTATCAGGTTGAAGCTTTCTCACATAAGCATTGCAGCCACAAATTTCAAGAAACGACAGCTTAGGTTTCTTGCCAAACTACAGTTCATATGGTATCGTCTCAACGGATTTAGATGGTGCCCTATTTAATGTGAATGCAGCCGTCTCTAAAGCATAACCCCAAAACAATAGCGGTTAATCGGTAAGAGACATCATAGATCGGACCATATCTAATAAAGCACGGTTACGATGTTTGGACACACCATTACGCTGTGGTGTTTGAGGTGGCGTGAGTTGCGAAACTATTCCGCATTGTTTTAAATGAAGACCAAACTCGTAACTCAAATATTCACCTCCACGATCAGATCGTAGAAACTTTATTTTCTTGTTACGATGATTTTCCACTTCACTCTGAAATTCTTTGAACTTTTCAAATGTTTCAGACTTATGTTTCATTAAGTAAATATACCCGTATCTGCTTAAATCATCTGTGAAGGTCAAAAAATAACGATACCCGCCGCGAGCCTCAACACTCATCGGACCGCATACATCAGTATGTATTATTTCCAATAAGTCAGTTGCTCGCTCCATTGTTCCGGAGAATGGAGTCTTAGTCATCTTGCCCATGAGGCATGGTTCGCAAGCATCAAGTGATTCATAATCAAGTGATTCCAAAAGCCCATCAGCATGGAGTTTCTTCACACGCTTTACACCAATATGACCTAAACGGCAGTGCCACAACTAAGTTGCACTATCATTATTAACCTTGCATCTTTTGGCTTTAATATTATGAATATGTGTATCACTACAATCGAGATTCAACAAAAATAGACCACTCATCAAGGGTGCATGACCATAAAAGATATTAATCATATGAATAGAACAACCATTATTCTCTGATTTAAATGAATAACCGTCTCGCATCAAACAAGATCCAAATATAATGTTCATGCTCAACGCTGGCACCAAATAACAATTATTTAGGTCTAAAACTAATCCTGGCGGTAGATGTAGAGGTAGCGTGCCGACGGCGATCACATCGAATTTGGAACCATTTCCACGCGCATCGTCACCTTGTCCTTAGCCATCTTCGTTTAATCCGTAGCCCCTGTTTCGAGTTGCAAATATGAGCAACAGAACCTGTCGGAGTAAATGGCCACGGGTAGTCTAACCGACTCCCCCTGGCTCTTCGAAAAATTATCAGGCCAATCGAGCCTTCAAGCATCCAGAGGATGGGGTCGCCTTCCTTTGGCCGGCTATCCCCAAGGCCGACAACCAGAAGGCGACCCGGCCTCAAAAACCTTCCCGAAGAAAGCTACGGGATGGCCGACTCCAGGAAGCCGGCTCCAAGAGGACCGACTCCCAGAAGCCGGCCATGAAGAAGACCGACTCCCGGAAGCCGGCCAAGACTGCACCCACATAACGGCGATAAGACGGGGCGTGGCCGCAGTACAGCCTACTACCCCCGAATCCCAGAGCATGCATGGCCACAAGGCGCCGTACGGGTCAGCCATCCCCCGTCCGGCGCGGCACTGTAGCCATGTTGACCTCGACGTCACCCACGACAGGCGCCAGTACGGCCCGCGGGCGGCGTGCCCCTTTAGCTAGAGAGACGCTCGAAGGCGGCCCGGCCTCCCCTAGTCGGCCTGGGGCGTAGCCGGCTCCTAATAGCCGGCTACCTCCCTCCCTCGAAACATGTGCATCATTAAGGAGACAAGACGAGGTGAGGCTACAGTGAGAGCCCGCAAGGCGGCGGCACTGTAGCCACGCTCACCTCGACAAAGCCCTCGTCAACAGGGGCGAGGCAACAGTAACCAGCCGCCGACGAGGCCCCCAGGCGGTGGGGCCGGCCTGTCGGCCAAGAGGCCGACAGCCGGCGGGACCCACCAGTCGGCGGGCCCCAATGGCCGGCGGAGAAGCCGGCGAGCACAGACACTGACGGCTGGGACCCGCGCCCAGCCGGATTACCATTGTACCCCTGGGGGGGTAGGCCTATATAAATCCCCCGGGACACCCATGCAAAGGGTTGATCTCATAGAGTTTTACACACCACATAGAGAGAAAAGGAGAGCTAGCCTTGCCCTTCTTCTTCCCCTAGCCAAACAACTCAAGGAGCACTTGTAGCTACTTGTGTTGATCTAGTGATCATGCGGAGACCCCACAGAGCAGGACTAGGGGTGTTATCTCCACGGAGAGCCCCGAACCTGGGTACGATTCGCCGGCGTGCATGTCTTCGCCTTATCCGTTTCCAGGACCCGGCGATGTCTTACTGGCTCCCACAATGATAAGCTACCCGTTGGCATATGTCGCACCTACCACCCGACATTTGGCGCCCACCGTGGGGCCAGGTGCACCATCGTCCGGAGACCTGTTCTGGACGGGAACCCTTTTCCTCCCCCGCGAGCGTAGCCAGCCCGCTACGCCCGATGGCGCTTGCCCTGATGCGCTGCAAGGTGTTGACGACGCCTGCGCGGCGAGCTGCCTCGCCGACCTTCTCGGCGAGACACGCATCTCCGACGAGCCCACGTCTGACGCGGGCATAGACTACCCCGAGAGCCGCCTCGTCAGCCTCCTCGACCAGCTTCACGTCTCCAACGAGCTTGCTGTAGACTTGGAGTCGGTCGGCTCCACCGACCCAATGCTTGTTGACTCCGACACGGCATCGCTTGACGCCTTCCCCACCGACGTGGTGATCATCGACGACCCTCTCCCTCGAGCCGACAGTGGCAGCAGCGCTGTCACTGAGGTGCTAGTCATCAGCCACGGCGCTGTCTCGGGTGAACGCCCACGACGCCCTACAAGCGGCGCTGCACGACTTGTTCGTCCCCATCCCGGCCGACGCCGACGCCGAGACTCTGGAGGCACGCCGCCTCGCCCTCATCACGGAGGGCCAGAAGATAGCATCCATGAGATGCCTCACTGAGGCTCACCAGCGCAAAATCGACCGCGCCGCCTTTGGTACGCCGTCTCCTAGCGGGCCGAGCCGAGCTGGCCTCGTCAAGAAGCGCGGCGCGGCCATCGCCAGCATGCTCGGAGCAGACCGCCCAGTCTACACCACGCCGCTCGAGAACCAACGTGCCGCTCAGGCGGCCGCAGAAGAGCTGAACGGGCTGGGGGCTGATGAGCTCCCCTACATGACTAGACGCATCCAGCAGCTAATCGACGCGGCCGCAAAACGGCATGAAGCCGACGCCCGCGCTGAGAGTCCTCCCCCACGCCGAGAACACGCCGCGACATCCCGGACGCCGACTGCAAGCGGCGCCCGCGCAAGGAAAGACAAGGAGCCGGCTGCTAGCCGCACCCAGACTCGGATCACCATTGAGCGCGACGCGGAAGGTCGCCCCCGAGCGGTGGAACGACAAGGCAATCCGCCCCCCCCCCCGCCTCGTGGGGAGAGATATCCCACCCCGCCGCCTGTCACGCATCCGACTCTCGGTGGCCGACTAGGCCACCGTGAAGGAGTCGGCGAGAATGATGCCCGCCACCGGATCGACCGCCTAGCGCGATCCCTGGCGCTAGAAGAAGAAGATGATGTCGGCCCGCCTTGCTTTGGCCCCCGCATCCGCGACGAGCCCTTCCCCAAAGGGTTCTCACTCCCCAGAGACACGCCAAAATACAACGGCTCCGTGAAGCCGGAAGATTGGCTGATCGACTACTCTACCGCAGTGAGCATAGCAAACGGCAACAGGCGCGTTGCCGTAAAATACGTCCCTCTAATGCTTCAAGGCACGGCACGCACCTGGCTGAACAGCCTCAAGCCCTACAGCGTCAACAGCTGGCTAGATTTCACGGAAGTCTTCGTACGCAACTTCACCAGCACATACAAGCGGCCTCCCAAGCCCCGCCAGCTCTTCTTATGCGTCCAAGGGCCCAGCGAATCGACCCGCGACTACCTCACGCGTTGGGCCGAGCTCCGCAACTCATGTGAGGGGGTGCACGAGGTTCAAGCCATAGAATACTTCACTGCCGGGTGCCGAGAGGGCACCCTCTTCAAGCACCGACTCCTCCGCGATGAGCCGACTACCCTCGACGAGCTGCTGATCATAGCAGACAAGTACGCCACGGCCGACTCCTCGATGAAGACCGAGCTCCGAGTGGACGCCTCTAGAAAGGTGCTCGCTCCGGCTCCCAAGACGCCGGCTGGTGACTCCAACCGCCGCCCCTACCAGAACGACCACAAGCGCAAGGCCCCTATGCCGCCTTCCACCAGTCGGCAAGTAACCACCGTCGAAGACGAACAAACCGAAGAGCGGCCCGCTCCCAAGAAGAAGGGCGGCAGGCCGGCTTGGCAGCCGGCCTTCTCCTACGAGCAAACTCTCAATTCCCCCTGCAAGTTCCACATCGGCGCGAAGCCGTCCAACCACACGACCCGGAAGTGCCATTGGCTCACACGGATCTCCAAGGGTGAGGGGCTGGTGCTGCCTCCGCCTCCTGGCCCGCCGCCTCCAGCCCCTCAGCAGCCGGCTGTTCGACCAGCAGTCGGAGCCATTCAGGATGAGTTCCCAGATGAGCACGCCGCCTACGTCGTCTTCACGAGCCAGATTGAAGACAAGCGCAGTCGGCGCCGACAGCACCAAGAAGTCAACGCGGTCGCCTCCAGCAACCCCGAGTTCATGCATTGGTCTGAAAGGCCCATCAGCTGGAGCCGGGCCGATCACCCAGAGGTGATGCCGTCTCCCGGCTCCTACGCATTGGTGTTGGACGCCACCCTCGCGACGGAGAGGCGAGCTGCCCGTTTCTCCCGCGTGCTGATTGATGGTGGAAGCAGCATCAACATACTGTACCGCGACACGATGGAGAAGTTGAACCTCAAGGCGAAGCAGCTCATGCCAAGCCGGACTGTGTTCCATGGCATCATACCCGGCCTGTCCTGTTCCCCAATCGGCAAGATCAAGATGGATGTTCTCTTCGGAGACAAGGATCACTTTCGCCGAGAAGCAATTTGGTTTGAAGTAGTGGATCTAGAAAGCCCTTACCACGCCTTGCTTGGCCGACCTGCCCTGGCCAAGTTCATGGTTGTGCCCCACTACGCCTACCTCAAGATGAAGATGCCGAGTTCAAAGGGGATCATCACCATAGCCGGAGACTACAAGAAGTCCATCGAGTGCGCTGCGGCAAGGAGCCGACTGGCCGAGTCCCTCGTGATTGCTGAAGAGAAGAAGATGCTGGACCGAGTCGTGGCCATGGCCGGCAAGCAGCCGGCCCTGACCCCCAGGCCCAAGGAATATGATGCTCAGGGCTCCTTCCAGCCGGCCAAGGAGACGAAGAAGATACCTCTGGACCCGAAGAACCCGAAGAGGTTTGCTGTCATTGGTGCAAACCTGGACAGTAAATAGGAAGGCGAGCTCGTCGACTTCCTCTGTGAGAATCGGGACATCTTTGCATGGTCCCCAAAGGACATGCCGGGTGTTCCGAAGGATTTCGCCGAGCACAAGCTACACGTCCGAGCGGACGCAAAACTAGTCAAGCAGCCTCTCAGCCGACTGTCGGAGGAGAAGAGAAGGATCGTAGGAGAAGAGATAGCTCGGCTCCTGGCCGCCGGCTTCATTATGGAGGTGTTTTTTCCAGAGTGGCTTGCCAACCCGGTCTTGGTGTCGAAGAAGAACAACAAATGGCGTATGTGTATAGATTACACCCGCCTCAACAAAGCCTGCCCCAAAGACCCGTTTGCCCTACCACGGATTGATCAAGTGATAGACTCCACAGCCGGATGCGAGCTGTTGAGTTTCTTGGATGCTTACTCAGGATACCACCAGATCAAGTTTGACCCAGCCGACCGCCTGAAGACCGCCTTCATCACACCATTCGGAGCTTTCTGCTACCTGACTATGACATTCGGCTTGAGGAATGCCGGTGCCACTTTTCAGCGTCGCATGCAGAAATGCCTCCTCAAGCAACTCGGCAGAAATGCCCACGTCTATGTAGACGATATTGTGGTGAAGACGGAGAAGCGCGGCACCCTGCTGGAAGACCTCAGAGAAACATTTGCCAACTTGCGCCGATTCCAGATCAAGCTCAACCCCGAGAAATGCGTTTTCGGAGTACCAGCCGGCCAGCTTCTAGGCTTTTTGGTCTCCGAACGCGGCATTGAGTGCAACCCAGTGAAGATCAAGGCCATTGAGAGAATGGAGATTCCTACCAAGTTGCGAGACGTTCAGAAGTTCATCGGGTGCCTGGCCTCCCTAAACCGCTTTATCAGCCGGCTAGGGGAGAAGGCTCTCCCCTGTACCAACTCATGAAGAAATCCACCCAATTCATGGAACGACCAAGCAGACCAAGCTTTCCACGAGTTGAAGAAGATGCTGACAACACCACCTGTCCTGGCAGCGCCGACTGAGAAAGAGCCCATGCTCCTTTACATCACTGCGACTAGCCGAGTGGTCAGTACAGTCATCGTGGTCCAGCGCCCAGAAGAAGGCCGAGCTTAGTTAGTCCAGAGGCCGGTATATTATTTAAGCGAAGTACTGTCAACCTCGAAGCGAAACTACCCGCATTACCAGAAGATGTGCTATGGAGTGTACTTCGCCGCCAAGAAGCTGAAGCCCTACTTTCAAGAGCATCCCATCATGGTCGTATGCACCGCCCCGCTTGCTGAGATCATAGGCAGCCGGGATGCATCCGGCCGGGTGGCTAAGTGGGCCATTGCGCTGGCTCCTTACACGATCTTCTACCAGCCCCGCACCGCCATCAAGTCCCAAGCATTGGCCGACTTCCTTGTCGACTGGGCCGAGACCCAGTACCTACCGCCGGCTCCCAACTCCACTCACTGGCGGATGCACTTCGACGGATCCAAGATGCGCACCGGCTTCGGAGCCGGCATCGTCCTCACCTCTCCCAAGGGCGACAAGTTCAGATACATATTGCAAATCCATTTTGCCGCCTCCAACAATGTGGCTGAGTACGAGGCGCTCATACACGGGCTCCGGCTAGCCAAAGAGCTCGGCATATGCCGGATCCTGTGTTATGGCGACTCGGATTTGGTGGTCCAGCAGTCATCTGGCGACTAGGACGCCAAGGACGCAAACATGGCAAGCTATCGATTCCTCGTCGAGCAAATCAGCGGATACTATGAAGGGTGCGAGTTCCTCCACGTGCCACGGGCTGACAACAAGCAAGCAGATGCCCTGGCACGGATCGGCTCCACCCGACAAGCTATACCAACCGGTGTCTCTCCCCAGTGCCTCCTCAAACCGTCTGTCAAGCCATCTCCAGAATCGGACTCTATCTTCATACCGCCTGCCCCTGATGCAGTCGGATCCGACTGGGGGAACCCAGCAGGCGGCTCGGGGACTTCGACAAGCGGCCCGGGGACTGCCGTAGTCGCACCCGGCTCGGGGACTTCAGAACCCGGCCCGGGGACTACAGCAGTCGGCCCGGGGTCTACAGCAATCGGCCCGGGGACTGCAACGACACAACAGGCGGTGGCCGACTCCAACTCTCCACCACCCAACCACCCACCCGGGTCACAGTAGCCGCACTGACAACAGAAGAAGTCACAGCTCCATCATGGGCCCAGCCCATCCTCAACTTCCTAGTAAACAGAGAGCTGCCGACTGATGAGATCTCGGCAAGACTAGTTCAACGCCGAGCCGGAGCATACGCAATAATAAACAGAGAACTTGTTAAGCATAGCGTCACTGGAGTCTTCCAGCGCTGCGTCGAGCCAGAGAAGGGCATAGCAATCCTCAAGGATATCCACCAAGGCGAATGCGGCCACCACGCGGCCTCAAGATCACTTGTCGCCAAAGCTTTCTGCCATGGTTTCTTCTGGCTGACTGCTTTTGAAGACGCCAAGCAATTAGTCAAATGCTGCAAAGGATGCCAAGTCTTCAGCTCCAAGCAACACCTGCCGGCTTCTGCACTCAAGACCATCCCCCTCACCTGGCCCTTTGCCGTTTGGGGGCTGGACATGGTGGGCCCATTCAAGACAGCCCGCGGCGGCATGACACATCTGCTTGTCGCCGTGGACAAATTCACCAAGTGGATTGAAGCGAAGCCAATCAAGAAGCTGAACGGGCCGACTGCCGTGACATTCATCGTAGACATCACCACTCGGTATAGTATACCACACAGCATGATCACCGACAACAGCACGAATTTTGCCAAGGGAGCACTGGCATGTTTCTGCGCGACACAGGGCATCCAACTAGACTTAGCGTCCGTTGCCCACCCGTAGTCAAACGGCCAGGTCGAGCGAGCAAACAGCCTCATCCTCTCTGGCATCAAGCCCCGGCTGGTCGTACCACTGGAGCATTCGGCCGGCTGCTGGCTCAATGAGCTGCCGGCTGTCCTCTGGAGTCTGCGTACTACCCCGAACAAGTCAACCGGCTTCACTCCTTTCTTCCTTGTATATGGTGTCGAGGCTGTCATCCCAACTGACATCGAGTTCGACTCGCCTTGGGTCACCATGTACACGGAGGCGGAGGCCAAGGAAGCGTGAGAAGACGGCGTCGACCTGCTGGAAGAAGGCCGGCTGTTAGCACTCAGCCGGTCCGCTATCTACCAGCAGGGTCTGCGCTGTTACCACAACCGGAGGGTCAAGCCAAGATCCTTCCAAAAAGGCGATCTTGTGCTCCGGCTGATCCAGCGAACAGCCGGCCAGCACAAGCTCTCGGCCCCTTGGGAAGGCCCTTTCGTCATCAGCAAGGCACTAGGCAACGACTCCTACTACCTGATCGACGCACAAAAGCCGAGAGCATGCAAGAGGGATGATTCCGGCAAGGAGTCGGAACGACCATGGAACGCCAATCTCCTGAGAAGATTTTACAGTTAAAAGCAGTATGTATAATACTACCTTTTTGTATTAAGTACGAGACAATGGGCCCCCCGAGGCGCACTCGGGGACTGCCCTCCTGTCACATCCCTAGCCTTGCTATGCACTAGGCTAGCTAGTCATGCTTGCATCATGTCTAAATTTATTGAAAGTTGAAATGGGGATGACAGAACCCCCAGCACCCCCTGAAACCAACTAGGGTTTACCAGAATTGGTTTCAATGAACCCAAAATGCCCTTCATAAAATGTTCATCATTTCTGGATTGGGCTAAAACCCCTAGCAAAAATGGTGCACACTTTTTCTAGGACATTCTGGATTTTTGAATTAAATCATAAGTATTTGAATTTGGACATTTAAATTCTATAAAATATTTAAACTGTCCAAATAATCTTGAAAGCATTTGAGGGCTGTTGGAAATAATTCAAAAGGTGCCCATAAATATTTTCAGGAGTTTTGGAAGTGATTTAGTATTTCTACTAAATCAAAACATAATAGCAAAAATGAAAAACAGAAACAATTAAAGAAAAGAGAGAGAAAGGAGTCTTACCTGGCGCTTACCTGGCCTGGCCCAGCACGGCCCAGCCCACTGGCCTGGTGCCAGTCATCGCCTACCTCTGCCAGTAGGCAGAGGAGGGACACCGCGACGCCGCCGCGCGCGCCACGGCGTCACCTGCTTGCCGCCCGTGCCTCTGGAGGATCCGGACGACGCCCACGTCGCCCGCTCGACCCCCTCGCTCTCTCCCTGGACCCCCTCCCCCTCCTCTGCTCCCTCTCGCGCGCACTCACCCGAGCGCAGCCGCAGCCGCCGCTCGCCGTAGCCATGGCCACCGGCCACCCCTCGCCCTGCCGATGAGTCCACGAGCTCCGCCTCGACACCTTGAAGCTCCCCCTCAACGCGAGCATCGCCGGACGCCCTATCGCCTCGCCATCGACCCGTCGTCTCCGCGCACGGTCGTGCATCGCCGCCGTCAAATTCGTCGCCGTCCGTGCCTTCCCGAGCTCGGCGAGAAGCTCTTCGTGATCGCGGTGAGCCCCCGGTCATTTTCCCCCTAACCATGCCCCCGTTCGGTCGCCGTAGCCGTCGCCCCCTTGCTTACCATAGCCATCGCCGCACGGGCTCGTCGCCGGCGAAGCCCCGGAGACCAAATGGCCCCGCGCGTGCGTCCGTTGCACTCGCAACGCCCCGTGGAGCAACACTAGCGCGACAGCCAGCTCGTTTGCATGCCGCAGCGCTTACCCCGCATGTTCCTGAACTCCGGCCGCCGCCGCGAGCTCGTCTCCGGCGAGTACAGCGCACCCCAGTCGCTGCTGCCTACTCCGTTGGATGCGAACGAGCATGGGCTCCCTCCTGGTGGTCGCACCGCACCTAACCGCAGCCCTAGCGCCTCCCAGCTGCAGCTCCGCCGTGCGGAATGGTCGCCGCCGGCCAGAGTCCGGCGATGATGACGTGGCTCCGTCATTAGAGGCTAATCCCTTAACTAGCCACGTCACAGCCACTGACAGTGGGCCCCACCACAGGGTCAAACCCAATCAGCGCTGGTTTTGACCGGGATTAGTCCCCGTGTCACTGACGTGTGGTCCCCACACGTCAGGTTTGACCTGGACGACCCCGCTGACCAGCTGACGTCATCCTGACGTAGTGCTGACGCAGTAATCTAATTACTGGAATTATTCTTATACAGGAAATTCCAGAAAATAGTGCAAACTTCTAAAATTCATAGAAATTCAACCGTAGCTCCAAACCAAACAAGTTATATATGAAAAATGATCAGAAAAATCCAATCTATCCATCTGTACTGGTTTCATGCATGCTAGAGCAACCTAACCATGCTGTTTAGATGAAACAAGATCATGCACATATATAACTCTATAAAATGGGTTTGCATTTGAACCTTTGGGTCAAATGGACTCCCTTGCACTTGTTGCTAGCTGCATTAGCTCAATTCACAGCATATTGCCATGTCACATTCATGCATCATATTGTTGCATTGCATTGATTGGTTTTCCTCTCTGTTGCCGGTATTTGTCCCCTCTCGGTAGACGATGTTCCGGCGTTGTGATCGTTGACACTACTGAAGACTCAATGCTATCTTCAGAAGTGCCAGGCAAGCAAAACCCCCTTGTTCATTCCGATACAATCCCACTCTCTCGCTCCTGCTCTCTTTTACTGCATTAGGACAACAACGATCTATCTGTTACTTGCTGCGGTAGCTGAACCCCTTTATCCTCTGCATGACCTGTCATTGCCACAGTAAATAGATGAAACCCACTAGCATGAGTAGGAGTTGTTTGAGCCCTGATGTGCCTACTCATTCATGCTTGTTTGTCATGCCTGCTATTGCTTAGAGTTGTGTCAGGTCTGATTCATCGGGAATGAATTGGAATGTGGTGAACATGTCCTACTGTTGAGAGCTAAGTGTGTGAACACGATTTGGTAAAGGTAGCGGTGAGAGGCCATGTAGGAGTACATGGTGGGTTGTCTCATTGAAACCGTCCTCAGGAACTGAGTTCTGTGTTTGTGATCCATGAACAGTTACAACCACACATTGGAATGCTTAAGTGCCCCTCTCGACTTATTAATCAACTTGATCTCTGTCCAGGAGTTGCAACTAGTTTCTGGTGTTTGTAGGTAGTGTTAGTAGTCTACCAAGTGGTACCCGGTACAGGTGGGCTTGGGACAGACTAGGCACCGGGGCACGGTGTACCAAGCGTAGATCCATCCGTCGAGGTGGGCTTGGGAACCCTGTTCACATCGTTTGGGGCCGTGAGCGACACCCCGGCCGGATCTCCTTGCGGATGGAACCCGAATAGGCGATAAACCTGGACGAGAGACTTGTGTGGTTAGTCAGGTCGTGGCCGACTCCCTCGCCAGGCTTCCGCTCGAAGGTAGCCGAGGTACACGAGGTGTACATGGTGGTAAGTGGCGAGAGCGTGTGTGACGAAGTACACCCCTGCAGGGTTAATATGATCTATTCGAATAGCCGTGTCCACGGTAAAGGACTTCTGGGTCGCCTGTACAGTTCATAGACAAGTGAAAGTGGATACTCTAAAATGCGCAAGATAAGCGTGAGTGCTATGGATGGCGTTCTCGTAGGGAGACGGGAGCGGATCCATAGTGGTGTATTGATATGGTGAATATGTGGACTCGTGTGCGCCACCTCAAAAGAGTTACTTGCAGTCATAGTTCAGGATAGCCACCGAGTCAAAGCTGGCTTGCTGCAGTTAAACTCCACCACCCCCTTTGTTGATACCGATGCATATATAGATAGTCCTGATGTAAGTCTTGCTGGGTACATTTGTACTCACGTTTGCTTATTTTATGTTTTGCAGAGAGACATCAGTCTCGCTAGTAGTCCCGTGTGGACTTCGACGTTTAGCTTGTTACCTCAGCTACGATCTTGTGCCCTCGGCAGGATCTGGTAGATAGTCAGGCTTCTCAGCCTTTTTCATTTATAGATGTCTGTACTCAGACATGTTAAGCTTCCACATGTGCTTTGACTTGTATGCTCTGAATGTTGGGTCATGAGACCCATGTTTGTAATATCTGGCTCTTCGGAGCCTAATGAATAAATACTCTGAGTTGTAGAGTCTTGTTGTGATGCCATGTTGTATTTGCACATATCGAGCATATTGTGTGTATGATTGAAATGCTTGGTATGTGTGGGATCCGACAACCTAGTTGTTTATCCTTGGTAGCCTCTCTTATGGGGAAATGTAGTCTTGTGCTTCCATGAGCCATAGTAGTCCGCTACAGCCCGGTTCACCGGAGTCCTGCTAGCCCAGCACTACTGCTCCGGAACACTTGACTGGCCGGCATGTGATTCACTTCGTTCCTGTGTCTGTCCCTTCGGGGAAATGTCACGCGGTGACATCCGGAGTCCTGCCTAGCCTGCTACAGTCCGGGTTCCCGGAGTCCTGTTAGCCCAGTGCTACAGCCCGGATTCGCACGCTGTTGACCGACATGCTCGATGTTGATTCATGCATGCCTGTCCCCGTAAGTTAGTGCCACTTTGGGTTCACGACTAGTCATGTTGGCCCGGGTTCTCTGTCATATGGATGCTAGCGACACTATCATATACGTGAGCTAAAAGACGCAAACGGTCCCGGGCCATGGTAAGGCGACACCCGTGGGAATACCGTGCGTGAGGCCGCAAAGTGATATGAGGTGTTACCGGCTAGATCGATGTGACTTGGAATCGGGGTCCCGACACCTCCTTTATCTATGAATGACGAGTGTCATACCCATGAATGTACCATTACATTTGATTCTCTATCTGGCATCGGGTTCGACTAGTCGGCTCGGGGACTGGCCGCCTTGAGTTATATTAAAAGTTCTACCTGAAGTCAGATAAGTAGTGTGCCAGCACCCGAGCCCTCTCTTGTTGTAAGTCGCAGCTCGAAGAACCGACTGTCCGACTGGCAAGAGCCAAAGGCAGGAAAGGATGCCCACACGAAAAACAGCTAAGGACTAACGAACTTATATAACACAAGCCGGCCTCCAACCACGCCTACCGGCTGTCAGAACAGCCGGCTAGCCGGCTTCCCAGTCACTTCGCTACAATCCAAGAAAGCTAGAGTACTTGCCCTCCCAACCGGCCAAGCACCTCCCCAGCCACAGACTGCAGAGCAGCTGTCCGGCTGGGAAGGCGGCAACCAAGGGAGGGCGGCAAAGGAAACTGCCAAAAGGATGAAAAGCAAGAACAATGGAAAGCCAAACACATGCATGATTATATTTACACATAAGGCCTTCAACAGGCCGGCAGTCAATATAGTTTGAATACACCCCCAGTGGGTGGAACTGCGCAAACTTAACAAAATATTGTTCAAAGAGTAATAAAACAGGAAAGTAAAGGCAGCAGATTAGACTAAGGGCGCAACAGCGGAGCCGGGCTGGTCGGTGGAGATGGCAGCGCCGGCTGGAGGAGTGGCCGGCTGGCGAGTCTCGGCTTGATCATCTCCGGCTGCAGGCGGTGCGCTCGCACGCGCCTTGTTGCTGGAGGCACGGTTAAGCTGAGGCTGGCCGGCTGCTCCACCATCTGGCACGGCGTCTTCACCCTCCTCCTCCTCCTCCTCGCCCTCGTCCCTGGAGTCGATCTCCTCCGCCGAGTCCTCGCCATCTGTTGGGTTCAGCCCGAACCACTCCTCCGGCTGGGCAACGCTATTGTCATCCACCTTAGGAGCAAAGGCGTTGGTGTTGGTGTAGTCGGCGATCGCCGAGGCACGCTGGATGATAGCCGGCAGCACCGGCTCCAGCTCCGTGTCGGCCTCCTGCCGCCAGGTGGCCAGCTGGTCCAAACTCAGCTCAGGATACCAGGCTTTGACGAACTCCAGCGCCCGACCGAGCCGCAGAAGCCTTCCAGGCCTCGAAGCGGCCGGCCGCTACCTCCAACCAGTCGGCAGTCCGACTGGGGGTGCGGGGAATCACCTCGCCGGGCCAGAGAGCGGCCAGCACCTGCGCCCCAACATGCTGAACCTGGCGGAGCATGCGGTGAGCCGGCTGGAGGCGGGCTTGAATCGCCAGGAGCTGTTCCTCAAGCGACCGGCAAGCGTTCGGCGGGATCTCAGCGCCAGCCTGCCTTTGCGCCTCGCGGTGGGCCTCGATGACCTGGTTGGCGGCAGTAGAGTTGCCAGGGAAGTACTCTGCACAAGAAAGAAGAGAAAAATACCAAGTTAGAGAGTGAACCAAACGGCAAGCGACAAGCAAAGAATGAAGAAGGGGGCGGCCTACCGTCAACCAAGTCTTCGATCTGGCCGTAGCCGTTGATCAACGACTGCCTCGCCTCGGCCCAGCTCGCCGCCTCGGTCTCATATTCGGCTTGGAGGGCGGCCTCGCTATCCTGCACCGCCTTCAGGGCCGCCTTGTGGCTCTCCTCCTGGTCGGCCAGCTTCTTGACCAGGCGGTCACGCTCCTGAGCTAAGGCGTCGAACTCGGCTTCCTTAGCGCGAAGGGCGGCCTGAGTCCCACCCAGCTGCTCCCTCAGTTTGGCGTTGGCCACTGCAGATATGGCAGAGAAGAAAAGAGCAATAAGAAAGAAGTTGTCAAGAAAGGTCTGACCCGACTGCTTGGTAGTCGGCCCGAATCTCGGGGACTACACCCAGTGGTTGCGCTGACGCGCCCCCACGTGAGATAAAAGATGAAGCACTTACCCCGGCTCTCAGCTAGATCAGCAGTCTTCTGGGTCAGCTCCCGAGCCTGGGAGTTGAAGGCAGATGCACGGAGGTTGTGGTAGTCCTGCAAGTCGGACAGAGAAGCGAATGAGAACAAGATAGCAAACAAAGCCTACTAAGAAGTTCCAAGCCGCCTACTCAGCAGCCGACTCGGAACTCGGGGACTACACCAAATGGGTGCGCTGACGCGCCCCCACGGAAGAAACCAAGATCAAAAAGCAAAAAACGGGAAGACTTACCCGAATGGCCGCCCGTGTCGCGAGGAACTCGTCATTATACTGCCTCAGCACTGCGGCCTGGGACTGAAGCCGGTTCCGGACTTCTTGCGCCGCCACATTCACCACGGCCGTCCCACCACCTGGCGTCCACCCGAGCTGGCGCTGGCCGTCTCCACGTCCTGGGCCGACGAGCTGGGGCCCGCGGCCTTCTGCGGGTCCGAAGCCGAAGTTGCCTTCCCCGCACGCTGGCGCGATGGCGACCGGACCACCAGGTCCGTCCTCACAGCCGGCTCGCCTCCAGCCGATTGCGCAGGCGGTGCATTAGGCCGGCTGCCTTGGGCCGCCCTAGTCGGCAAGGGCGGTGCCGCCTCCCTCTCCTGGACGACGACGTCGTCCTCCCTCTCCAACCCCGGCAGGTCGCCGCCGGCTTCCTCCGGCGGGGGCTCCGGGATCTCGGGCGCCGCGACACGCAGGGGGGTGACAAGCAAGGCATCCTCCGCTGTCGCTGTGGCTGCAGCCTCCGCCTGGGCCTTGGCCGCCGCGTCGGCATGTGCCTTCGCCGACTCCTCCGCCTCCTCTTGCACCGCCTTGGCGGCAGCCGCCCTCAGCTCTTTCGCCTCCCACTCCTCCCGCGCCTCCCGCGCATTTCGCTCCGTCGCCGCTTGAAGCTCGGCGCGGGGGTCCACACGGCGGGTGCTCCCGGATCCTCCCGGCGATCCAACCACGGAGGCGGCAGCAACCCGCTCAAGAGAAAGCGGGAGCCCTGATTTTTGAGACAAGACAAGGATTCAGAAATCGACAAGAAAAGAAGAAAGAATATGCAAGAGAATCTACACTTACGCCGAAACCGTTTGCGGCTGCTTCACCACTTTGCGGAAGCGGGCCGCCTTCGCGGCCGCCTCATCCCGTCTGGTCGCCGCCGCCCCGCCCTTGGGCTTCTTCGGCCGACTGCCGAACAAGCCCGACGCGGCCCAGCGCTTCTGCGCGCCGCCCCGAGCAGGCGGCGCGGCGGAGGAACCCGCGCCATGGTCGGACGCCGGCTGGCGGCGTGGGACGATTTCCGCCTCGTCGTCATCCGGCCAGTCGCCGAAGCTGGCTCCAAGCCCGTCGCCGCCTGCTTCGCCGCCTCCCGCCTCGGTGTTGTCGTCCATGGCGGCCGCCCCCAAGTCGGGGTCCTCCAGGTCATGCTCCGCCCGATCGGGGAGAAATCGGCGATCCGCCCCCGCTGTCCCGGCCGCAGGTCGAAGGAGAGGGCTCTGCCAAGACGTGCCGACTGGTCAGAGTCGGCCAAGAAAAACTTGGTGACAAAACTAAAAGAAGAAAGCATACCGTAGGCGGGGGATGAGCGCGGGAGTATGACTCCTTGCCAAACTGCCACTCTGCGGAGAGCTTGCAGATCGCGAGATAATTCACCATATGAGCCACCTCGTCATGAGGCATCTCCTTGGTGCACATCCGACTCGGATCGAGTTGGCCGCTCATCTGACAGATCAGATGAGGGCGGCTTTGAAGCGGGAGCACCCGGCGCATGACGAAGGCGGCCAGCAGGTCAGACCCAGTCAGGCCCTCCGACTGGATCATTACCCGGAGTCGGGCGACGGCCGCGGCTCCAGCCGGCGACAACGTCGCGGCCTGATAGGACCACTGGGGCCGCCTCCCAGCCGGCGGGCCGGCTACGTAAGCCGGCAAGTTGACGTAGTCGCCTTGCGGGGCGACGTTCTTCACGTAGAAGTAGGACTTCTGCCAGCGCTTCACCGACTGGATCAGCGTGATGACGGGGAAGGGGTTGTTGGCTGCCGGCCTCCGCATCGCGATGAAGGTGCCGCTCTGAGCCGGCACGCCCTGCATGTGGGTGCCGAGCTTGGTTTGAAAGAATTCCCCCCAGAGCTCGAGGGTGGGAAGAACGCCAAGAAAGCCCTCGCACAGAGTGACGAAGGCGGACAGCAGCACCACCGTGTTTGGAGTGAGGTGGTGCGGCTGGAGTTGATAAAACTCGAGGAAGGAGCGGAAGAAGGCGCTCGCGGGCAGACCGAGGCCGCGCAGGAAGTGCGAGCGAAAGATTACCCGCTCGCCTTCCTCCGGCGCCGGCGTGATCTCCTTCTCCGGCGCGAGACGGACCCGCACCTGGTCCTTGCCGGGCAACCGCCGCGTCTTGCGGAGGAAGTCGATGTGGTCCGTATGGACGTTGGAGCCGTCCCAGTCTCCGCCGTACTGCATGATGGCGAGAAGCTGGCGAGAAAGGGTGCGGCGGCGGAGAAAGCACGGCCCCGCGGCGGCGAAACTGCGGGGTGGATGCGAAGATTGGTGGGACGGCGCAGCGGCAAGATGCTGCTGCGATGGAAAGAAGGAGGAAGAAGATTGCGGAGAGAGGAGGAGCGTGCGAGCGTCTGCCGCTTCCCCTCCTCCCCCTACTTATAGCCTCGTGCGGCGAAGCCGAGGAGGCGAGGCGTGGGGGAACGTGGGATTAACTGCGCCCACTCCCCCACGTCCCGCGATTATTGCGCCCTAACGACGTGCAGAAACTGCCGTCGAAAGGCGTGCGGCCCACTTTTGGCCACAGAGAATCCGCGCCTGGGCCTAGCCGTAGGAGTGGTGGGCTCCCGGCCTGCAGCGACGTCCTGTCGCGCGCGTGGGTTGGCAGGCTTTTTCAGCCGGAGGATGCCACGTGGTACGCGGGCGGCGAGCGGCCGACCCGCAGCCCGGCGCGTGCACCAACTGACTCCCGCCTTCAGACTTCAGAAGTTTCGCCAAGACGACGCACCCAACCGAAGCCGGCTCCCAGTAGCTGGCTCGTCAAGATAAGAAGCTGACCGAGCTTCTCGACCTCCTCTCAGCCTTGAAGCCCAACCAGCTTCGGGGACTACTGTCGGAGTAAATGGCCACGGGTAGCCTAACCGACTCCCCCTGGCTCTTCAAAAAATTATCAGGCCAATCGAGCCTTCAAGCATCCAGAGGATGGGGCCGCCTTCCTCTGGCCGGCTATCCCCAAGGCCGACTACCAGAAGGCGACCCGGCCTCAAAAACCTTCCCGAAGAAAGATACGAGATGGCCGACTCCAGGAAGCCGGCCCCAAGAGGACCGACTCCCAGAAGCCGACCATGAAAAAGACCGACTCCCAGAAGCCGGCCAAGACTGCACCCACCAGGGCTACACCCACATAACGGCGATAAGACGGGGCGTGGCCGCAGTACAGCCTACCACCCCCGAATCCCGGAGCATGCATGGCCACAGGGCGCCGTACGGGTCAGTCATCCCCCGTCCGGCGCGGCACTGTAGCCATGTTGACCTCGACGTCACCCACGACAGGCGCCAGTACGGCCTGCGGGCGGCGGGCCCCTTTAGCCAGAGAGACGCTCGAAGGCGGCCCGGCCTCCCCTAGCCGGCCTGGGGCGTAGCCGGCTCCCAATATCCGGCTACCTCCCTCCCTCGAAACATGTGCATCATTAAGGAGACAAGACGAGGTGAGGCTACAGTGAGAGCCCGCAAGTTGGCGGCACTGTAGCCACGCTCACCTCAACAAAGCCCTCGTCATCAGGGGCGAGGCAACAGTAACCAGCCGCTGACGAGGCCCCCAGGCGGTGGGGCCGGCCTATCGACCAAGAGGCCGGCAGTCGGCGGGCCCCAATTGCCGGCGGAGAAGCCGGCGAGCACAGACACTGACGGCTGGGACCCGCGCCCAGCCGGATTACCATTGTACCCCTGGGGGGTAGGCCTATATAAATCCCCCGGGACACCCATGCAAAGGGTTGATCTCATAGAGTTTTACACACCACATAGAGAGAAAAGGAGAGCTAGCCTTGCCCTTCTTCTTCCCCTAGCCAAACAGCTCAAGGAGCACTTGTAGCTACTTGTGTTGATCTAGTGATCATGCGGAGACCCCGCAGAGCAGGACTAGGGGTGTTATCTCCACGGAGAGCCCCGAACCTGGGTAAGATTCGCTGGCGTGCATGTCTTCGCCTTATCCCGTTTCCAGGCACCGGCAATGTCTTACTGGCTCCCACAATGATAAGCCACCCGTTGGCATATGTCGCACCTACCACCCGACAGAACCAGTATCAAATACCTAGGCGCTACTACGAGCATTAGTAAGGTACACATCAATAACATGTATATCAAATATACCTTTTACTTTGCCATCCTTCTTATCCGCCAAATACTTGGGGTAGTTCCGCTTCCAGTGACCGGTCCCTTTGCAGTAGAAGCATCAGTTTCAGGCTTAGGTCCAGACTTGGGCTTCTTCACTTGAGCAGCAACTTGCTTGCCATTCTTCTTGAAGTTCCCCTTCTTCCCTTTGCCCTTTTTCTTGAAACTAGTGGTCTTGTTAACCATCAACACTTGATGCTCCTTCTTGATTTCTACCTCCGTAGCCTTTAGCATCGCGAAGAGCTCGGGAATTTTCTTATCCATCCCTTGCATATTATAGTTCATCACGAAGCTTTTATAGCTCGGTGGCAGTGATTGAAGAACTCTGTCAATGACACTATCATCAGGAAGATTAACTCTCAGTTGAGTCAAGTGGTTGTGGTACCCAGACATTCTAAGTATATGTTCACTGACAGAACTATTCTCCTCCATCTTGCAGCTATAGAACTTATTGGAGACTTCATATCTCTCAATTCGGGCATTTGCTCGAAATATTAACTTCAACTCCTGGAACATCTCATATGCTCCATGACGTTCAAAACATCTTTGAAGTCCCAATTCTAAGCCGTAAAGCATGGCACACTGAACTATCGAGTAGTCATCAGCTTTGCTTTGCCAGACGTTCATAACGTCCAGAATTGCTCCTGCAGCGGGTCTTGCACCTAGCGGTGCTTCCAGGACGTAATTCTTCTTTGCAGCAATGAGGATAATCCTCAAGTTACGGACCCAGTCCGTGTAGTTGCTACCATCACCTTTCAACTTAGCTTTCTCTAGGAACGCATTAAAATTCAAGGGAACGGTAGCACGGGCCATTGATCTACAACAACATAGACATGCAAAAACTATCAGGAACTAAGTTCATGATAAATTAAAGTTCAATTAATCATTTTACTTAAGAACTCCCACTTAGATAGACATCCCTCTAGTCATCTAAATGATCACGTGATCCATATCAACTAAACCATGTCCGATCATCACGTGAGATGGAGTAGTTTTCAATGGTGAAGATCACTATGTTGATCATATCTACTATATGATTCATGTTCGACCTTTCGGTCTTAGTGTTCCGAGGCCATATCTGCATATGTTGGGCTCCTCAAGTTGAACCCGAGTATTCTGCACGTGCAAAACTGGCTTACACCCGTTGCATGTGAACGTAGAGCTTATCACACCCGATCATCACGTGGTGTCTCGGCACGACGAACTGTAGCAATGGTGCATACTCAGGGAGAACACTTATACCTTGAAATTTAGTGAGGGGTCATCTTATAATGCTACCGCCGTACTAAGCAAAATAAGATGCATAAAAGATAAACATCACATGCAATCAAAATATGTGACATGATATGGCCATCATCATCTTGTGCCTTTGATCTCCATCTCCAAAGCACCGCCATGATCTCCATCGTCACCAGCTTGACACCTTGATCTCCATCGTAGCATCGTTGTCGTCTCGCCAACTATTGCTTCTACGACTATCGCTACCGCTTAGTGATAAAGTAAAGCAATTACATAGCGATTTCATTTCATACACTAAAGCGACAACCATAAGGCTCCTGCCAGTTGCCGATAACTTATACTCCCTCCATTCCTTTATATAAGGTGTATTTATTTTTTGATAAAATTTCACAATATAAGGTGCATTTGTTCTAATTTCTCGTAATTCCAATCTTGGCCCTCCAGAAAAAGGAAAGTATCTCTCACCAGATTGCATCTATCTCTTCTTGTAGAGAAAGAAAAGGAAACTATCTCTCTCCCGATTGTGTGTATCTCTTCCTTTCCTAGCCTAAATGATTTACTTGCTGCTAATCTACAAATTAGAGAAGGGTAATTTTGTCCTATCTAGTGCATAATTATGTGCCTTGGTCACTGTGCTGAAAATAATACACTTTAGATAAAGGAATGGAGGGAGTACAAAACATGATCATCTCATACAACAATTTATATCTCATCACGTCTTGACCATATCACATCACAACATGCCCTGCAAAAACAAGTTAGACGTCCTCTACTTTGTTGTTGCAAGTTTTATGTGGCTGCTACGGGCTTCTAGCAAGAACCATTCTTACCTACGGATCAAAACCACAACAATTTTTCGTCAAGTGTGTTGTTTTAACCTTCAACAAGGACCGGCTGTAGTCAAACTCGATTCAACTAAAGTTGGAGAAACAGACACCCGCCAGCCATCTATGTGCGAAGCACGTCGACCAGTCTCATGAACGCGGTCATGTAATGTCGGTCCGGGCCGCTTCATCCAACAATACTGCCGAATCAAAGTAAGAGATTGGTGGTAAGCAGTATGACTATTATCGCCCACAACTCATTTTGTTCTACTCGTGCATATCATCTACGCATAGACCTGGCTCGGATGCCACTATTGGGGAACGTAGTAATTCAAAAAAATTCCTACGATCACGCAAGATCTATCTAGGAGATGCATAGCAACGAGAGGGGAGAGTCTGTCCACGTACACTCATAGACAGAAAGCTGAAGCATTTAGTTAATGCGGTTGATGTAGTCGAACGTCTTCACGATCCGACCGATCCAAGTACCGAACGTACTGCACCTCCATGTTCAGCACACATTCAGCTCGATGACGTCCCTCGAGCTCTTGATCCAGTAGAGGATCGAGGGAGAGTTTCATCACCACGACGGCGTGGTGACGGTGTTAATGATGTGATCCGCACAGGGCTTCGCCTAAGCACTAGGACAATATGACCGAGGTGGTAAACTGTTGAGGGGGGCACCGCACACGGCTAAGAAACAATTGATGTGCCTTTGGGGTGCCCCCCCCCCCCGCCCCCGTATATAAAGGATGAGAGGGAGGAGGCCGACGGCCATGAGGGGGCGTGCCAAGGGGGAGTCCAACTAGGATTCCCAATCCTAGTTGGACTCCCTTTCCTATTCCAAGAGGGGGAAGGAGGGAAGAAGAAGGAGAGGGAGAGGAAAGAGGGGGCCGTGCCCCCTCCCCCTAGTCCAATTCGGACTCCCTTGGGGGGCGCCACCCTGTGGGCTGCCCTCTCCTACTCCCTTATGGCGCATCAAGGCCCATAACTTCCCCGGGGGGTTCCGGTAACCCCTCGGTTCCCCGATAAATATCCGAAACGTCCCGAAATCTTTCCGGTGGCCGAATACCTTCGTCCAATATATCAATCTTTACCTCTCGACCATTTCAAGACTCCTCGTCATGTCCGTGATCTCATCCAGGACTCCGAACAGACTTCGGTCATCAAAACACATAACTCATAATACAAATCGTCATCGAACGTTAAGCGTGCGGACCATACGGGTTCGAGAACTATGTAGACATGACCGAGACACATCTCCGGTCCATAACCAATAGCGGAACCTGGATGCTCATATTGGCTCCTACATCTTCTACGAAGATCTTTATCGGTTAAACCGCATAACAACATACGTTATTCCCTTTGTCTTCGGTATGTTACTTGCCCAAGATTCGATCGTGGGTATCCTCATACCTAGTTCAATCTCATTACCGGCAAGTCTCTTTACTTGTTCCGTAGTGCATCATCCTGTAACTAACTCATTAGTTACGTTGCTTGCAAGGCTTATAGTGATGTGCATTACCGAGAGGGCCCAGAGATACCTCTCCGATACACGGAGTGACAAATCCTAATCTCGATCTATGCCAACTCAACAAACACCTTCGGAGACACCTGTAGAGCATCTTTATAATCACCCAGTTACGTTGTGATGTTTGATAGCACACAAAGTGTTCCTCCGGTATTCGGGAGTTGCATAATCTCATAGTTAGAGGAATATGTATAAGTCATGAAGAAAGCAGTAGCAATAAAACTAAATGATCATTATGCTAAGCTAACAAATGGGTCTTGTCCATCACATCATTCTCTAATTATTTGATCCCATTGATCAAATGACAACACATGTCTATGGTCAGGAAACTTAACCATCTTTGATTAACGAGCTAGTCAAGTAGAGGCATACTAGGGACACTCTGTTTGTCTATGTATTCACACATGTACTAAGTTTCCGGTTAATACAATTCTAGCATCAATAACAAACATTTATCATGATATAAGCAAATATAAATAACAACTTTATTATTGCCTCTAGGGCATATTTCCTTCACCTACTAGAGGGGTAAATCATCACCGGAGGCCATCTTCATCATCCCGGCTGTCTCCATGATGAGGAGGGAGTAGTTCACCCTCAGGGCTGAGGGTATGTACTAGTAGCTATGTGTTTGATCTCTCTCTCTATCTCTCTCTCATGTTCTTGATCTGGCACGATCTTGATGTACCGCAAGCTTTTTTAATATAGTCGGATCATATGGTGTTTTCCCCTCTCTATCTTGTTGTGATGAATTGAGTCTTACTCTTGGAAGTTTTGTTATTTGGACTGAATATTGGATTTGAGATCACTTGATGTATGTCTTGCATGTGGATTCCCATGGGGACAATGGGATATTCTATTGAGTCACTTGATGTATGTTCTGGTAATCAACTTGCGGATTCCCGTGGTGACATTGGGGTAATCTAGGCACATAGGTTGATACACGTTTTGATCATACGTTCTTTGATAGAAATTTCGGAGTGATTCTTTGTCACATGTTGAGGGACTGTTATATGATTCAATTATGTTAGCACTGTTGCGAGATTGCACTAGTAAAAGTATGAACCCTAGGCCTTGTTTTTAAGAATTGCAATACATTTTGTGCTCCATTTTAGCACTAGCTACCTTGCCGTTTTTATATTTTCATATTACAAAAACCTATATATCTACTATCCATACTACACTTGTATCACCATCTCTTCGCCGAACTAGTGCACCTATACAATTTACCATTGTATTGGGTGTGTTGGGAACACAAGAGATTTCTTGTATTTGATTGCAGGGTTGTTGGAGAGAGACCATCTTCATCCTGCGCCCCCACGGATTGATAAACCTTAGGTAATCCACTTGAGAGAAATTTGTTGATGTCCTATAAAACTCTGCACTTGGAGGCCCAACAACGTCTACAAGAATAAAAAGTTGTGTTGTAGACATCGAGCTCTTTTCTGTTGGCGTTTCCGGGGAGGTGAGTGCTTGAAGGTATATATTTATATCTTGCAATTAAATCTTTTAGTTTCTTGTTTATCACTAGTTTTGTTTATAAAACAAAACAACAACAAAATGGAATTGAAGTTGCCTCAAATTCTTCGTCTTTATAATGTCTTTCTTGAAAATGATGGATCGCAAAATTGTGCCAAAGTGTTAGGAGAAGAATTCAATAAAATGTGTGTCATAAAATCTTTGAATGATAAGCATGATTGCAATGTTGTTAGTATGCTTTCTATGAATATCCATGATGCTGATGATATGCAAAGCCTTGAGCTTGGGGATGCTATATTTAATGGAGATGATATTTTTAGTCCCCCAAGTTTTGATGAGCCAATTTATTATGATGATAGCATGCCTCCTATTTATGATGACTACAATGATGAAAGTGGGTTTGGAAGAGTGGCAACTCTAGGAAGTAATGATTCCACTAATTTGGAGGGTGTTGAATCTTATTGTAGTAACTATGAAAGTGGATTTGGAGAGGTCATGAGTTTATTTAATGATGATTCCACTATTTTGGAAGAGGTTTCAATTGATTATGAGAACAAAGTTGTTATCTATGACGATTATGGCGATGACATGTATGCTATAAAGAATAATGATAACCATGAAACTTGTCATCATGATTTTAATATTCAATTTGGTTATGTCAATCAGTTATCTCATGATAGTTATTTTGTTGAGTTTACGCCCACTCTTATGAATGAGAAGAAAATTGCTTATGTGGAGAGTAGTAAATATTCTATTCTTGTGATCATGAAAAGAATGCTCTATGTGATAGATATATTTTTAAATTCATTCATGGTGTTTATGAAAATTATTATGAGAGAGGAACATATGCTTGTAGGCTTCTCAATAATATCAAGTCTCATCTCTATGTGTCAAAAGTTTTGAAGTCATGCTTGTTTTGCCTTCCTATGCTAGTTGATT
Organism: Triticum aestivum; assembly: GCF_018294505.1. NCBI lineage: Eukaryota > Viridiplantae > Streptophyta > Magnoliopsida > Poales > Poaceae > Triticum > Triticum aestivum. Next base: position 209,343,964 of record NC_057799.1, read on the forward strand.
CTTGCTCCCATAAGTTGTTTGCTCAAAAATCCCTATGCATAGCAAGTGGGTTAGGCATGATCCTCTCTTTATGTTTCAATTCTTTACTTCTATTTGAGCATCATTGCAATCATCGTGCCTAGCTAATGTAACGCCCATGATGCGGCTATATCTCCCACGTGTCAAGGCACGACTTAGAGGCATAACCGCATTGTTGTTTTGTCGCAAGAAGGGTCATCTTCACACAATCCCATGTAAAGAACAAGAATGGGATAACGAGAGTTGGCTTACAATCGCCACTTCACACAATACATAAATATACTTCATACATCATCCAAAATACACACATAGACCGTCTACGGTCAAGATCCAAATGAAAATAAGATAACCCCAAATGCTAGATCCCCGATCGTCCAAACTGGGCTCCACTACTGATCATCAGGAAAAGACACATAGTACCGACCACGTTCCTCGTCGAACTCCCACTTGAGGTCGATCCCATCATCTGCACTGGCATCGTCGGCACCTGCAACTGTTTTGGTAGAATCTGTGAGTCACGAGGACTCAGCAATCTCACACCCGCGAGATCAAGACTATTTAAGCTTATAGGAAAGGATGGTGTAATGAGGTGGAGCTGCAGCACGCACCAAGCATATATGGTGGCTAACATACGCAAAAGAGAGCGAGAAGAGAAGCAACGGAACGGTCGTCATCAAGTAATGACCAAGAAGTGATCCTGAACTCCTACTTACGTCATTCATAACTCAAACCGTGTTCACTTCCCGGACTCCGCCGAGAAGAGACCATCACGGTTACACACACGGTTGATGTATTTTAAATAAGTCAAGTGACAAGTTCTCTACAACCGGACATTAACAAATTCCCATCTGCCTCATAACCGCGGGCACGGCTTTCGAAAGATAATACCCTACAGGGGTGTCCCAACTTAGCCCATTATAAGCTCTCACGGTCAACGAAGGATAAACCTTCTCCCGGAAAAACCCGATCAGTCTCGGAATCCCGGTTTACAAGACATTTCGACAATGGTAAAACAAGACCAGCAAAGCCGCCCGATGTGCCGACAAATCCCGATAGGAGCTGCACATATCTCGTTCTCAGGGCACAACGGATGAGCCAGACGTCGGGTTGGCATAGACCCTAGTTGCCCAGGGGGCGCCGGACATCGCTCGGTTTGGGCCAGCACTCGAAGGAGCACTGGTCCGGGGGTTTAAATAAAGATGACCCTCGGGCTCGCGAAAACCCGGGGGAAAAGGCTTAGGTGGCAAATGGTAAAACCAAAGTTGGGCCTTGCTGGAGGAGTTTTATTCAAGGCGAACTGTCAAGGGGGTCCCATAAATCACCCAACCGCGTAAGGAACGCAAACTCAAGGAACATAATACCGGTATGACAGAAACTAGGGCGGCAAGAGTGGAACAAAACACTAGGCATAAGGCCGAGCCTTCCACCCTTTACCCAATATATAGATGCATTAATTAAATAAGAGATATTGTGATATCCCAACATATCCATGTTCCAACATGGAACAAACTTCAACTTCACCTGCAACTAGCAACGCTATAAGAAGGGCTGAGCAAAAGCGGTAACTTAGCCAAACAATGGTTTGCTAGGAAAGGATGGTTAGAGGCTGACATGGCAATCTGGGAGGCATGATATAGCAAGTGGTAGGTAGCGCAGCATGGCAATAGAACGAACAACTAGCAGAGCAAAGATAGAAGTGATTTCGAGGGGTGGTCATCTTGCCTGCAAGGTTCTCAGAGTTGTCGAAAGCTTGATCCTCGTAAGCGTACTCAACAGGTTCCTCGTTCACGAACTCGTCTCCCGGCTCTACCCAAGACAAGAACACAAGCAATGGAACCACAATCAATCACGGGAAATGCACAAGCAACATGATGCAATACATGAATGATATGCAAGATATGATATGCGATGCATATGCGTGCTCCGGAAGAAAAAATGATGAACAAGGCAGTAACTTGGCAAACCAAGCATGCCACTGGAAAGATGAGATGATTTCGGTCGAAATCGGTATAAAGATCACCGGAAACGGATGCACGGTTTGCAAATGGCAAGCAAAACAAGAATGACACGAATCTGTGATTAACAGCATGATAGCACTTAGAATGCAACAAGTAACAATGCTACAGCACTCCAACATAGCAACAAAGCATATGGCAGCAATATACAGGAGATATTTGACAAAAGATGAACACTAAGCTACGGCTAGATCTCAACACAACAGGATCAAACAAGCATGGCAAAAGTGCAAAAGGTAACAGGTTCACAGACTTAGTGAAATTACTGGACATGCCTGAAACAGCATCAGGCAGCAATGTTCAGAGCACGAAATCAACATGCTACAGGAACTTAACATGGCAAAAAAAGGCAGGACAGTATTCTACTAAATGCATATGACAAAAGTCCCTTACTGACCATAAGCCAAAAAGGACCAGAAGATATGATGGCAACCATGTAAACATAGCAAGTTCCGTTAACAGGTTTCAGACTTAGCAGAAAACAGAGCATGGCAGAAACAATAATATGAAGGCATCTTGGTGAGCTTGATGCACTCACCACAAGGCAATGCATGACAAAACAAGCATATTTACAGCAATATGGCATGTTTAATAAGCTATCCATGTCAAGAGCAAGTACATAGCATGTATGAAACAACTACAACAAGCTTGGCAAAATTGAATAACACGTAAACAATCTGCCAGAAATATTTTATAGCAAAAGTAGAGCAAGATTGAGTCATGCTATGGCACTCCATAATTTCAAACAAGGGCAGGAATAGATCAATTACAATAATATCTACAAAACATCCTTACTGAACATCTCCAAAATATGCATGGATATCTCTGTAGCATCAAGTTTATATGGCAACAAAATAACAGCAAACAAAGACGGAGAAAATACCAAGTCCCTGAAATCAGAAACATTACGGGGCCTAGTTTGCATGCTTGTGCTACTCACCATAGAGATCACAAAACTACATGGCATACACCCCTGAAAATATGGCATGGCATACAACAAAACACATGTAGAGCTCATGCCCATAAGATGCACAGATTAAATGCAACAAAAATAACAAATCACCAAGTTCTGCTAAGTAACAGCAGATAACAGCAACTAGCACTCTTGCACCAGAGATTTGGGCATCAAGATGAACTCAAATGAACATGGTGCAATGGAACAAAATGTAGATCATCATGAGACGAACATTTCGATATATTACACGCGCGAGACGGAGCTATATGCAGAGAGGTATGCCAAGATGAACAGGACAAGATATTGTATAAATTCTCAGGACTTAGCAAATATTTCGGGAGAGGGGAGAGGTCAACCTTCTGGTTGACTGGATCTGGATCGGCGCGAGGGAGCTCGCCGGAGCAGAGGTGCGGTCGCCGGCGTCCGGCGTGGAGGAGGGAGACGGCAAGGCGGCGAGGTGGAGGAAGGAGGCGGCGGCGCGACGGCGGGAGGCGTCGGCGGGGTCGGACGCGGCGAGGGCGCCCAGAGGCGGCGGCGGAGGAGGAGGCGCCGGGCGGCGTGGCGAGGTCGCCGGCCGGCGAGGCGGCGGGGAACAGCGGCGGCGCGGGGCGGCGCGTGGGCGGAGGGAGGCGCACGCGGGGGCGCGGGCGGCCTCGGGCCGCGGGGGCCGGCCCCGGGCCTCGGCGGGCCGCGGCGGCGCGGGGTACGGGCGGCGGCGGGCTGCCACGTGGCGCTGCACGGTTGGTCGGGCGCGGCGGCGCGATTCCGTCCGGCTGCGGCTGGACGTGTCCGGCGGCGACGGGAGGAGATTTTTAGGGTTTGGACTGCGAATGATTTCGGGAGGGGTGCAAATATATAGGTAGATGGAGCTAGGAGAGTCTAAATGAGGTGCAGTTTTCGCCCACATGATCGTGATCGAACGACCTACAGCATGGAAGTGACTTAGAGGAGTTTTGGACTGTTTAGAGAGGGGGTTTTTGCTGCAACACACAGACGGACTTTGCGGTTGCCCGGTTAACTGTTGGAGTACCAAACGACCTCCAAATGGAACGAAACTTGACCGGTGGCCTACCGGTGGTATACCAAGGCCACTTGACAAGCCTCGGTCCATTCCGAGAACGTTCAACACCCGCTCACGAAACGAAAACAAGAGGGGTGCACCGGAGGAGGTGGGAGTGCCGGATTGCAAAACGGACAACGGGGAAAATGCTCGGATGCAAGAGACGAACACGTATGCAAATGCAATGCATGATGACATGGTATGAGATGCATGACATGAACAAAATGCAAAACGAACACAAAACCCGACCACGAAGTGAATATCATAACACATAGCCGAAAATGGCAAGAGTTGGAGTTACAAATATGGGAAGTTACATCCGGGGTGTTACAGCTAAAAAGGCTATAAAGAAACGCGCTAGTTGGGAGACAACCCAACATTTACCCCTACTGTTTTGTGTGCGCGCATGATTAATATACTGTAGTAATCATTTTTTGTAGCTTTTGTGTCAATAAAGTGTGAAGTAAAGACTTTGGGATAGTTTGGATGATAGTTGAATTGATTCTGTGCAAAAACAGAAACTTTTGCGCCTAGTGCTGGAATTACTATAATTCACTGGAATGTGATAAAATTCTGAAAATTGTACATGTGATTTATATACAAATTTCCTACGTTGTCTTAATTTTGTCAGAATTTTTGAAGTTAAAAAAGTATGGTGTTTGTTCAGATCATTACAAACTTTTCTATTTTTGACAGATTCTGTTTAATGCATACTTTGCTTGTTTTGTAGTTTCTATGGCTTATATTGGTCAATATAAATTGTAAAAATGATAGAGTACAGTAGGAATTATGTGAGAAGAATTATGAATATTGTCTTGACAATACCAAAGTGAATGGTTTCCTCTTTATCATACTAACCCATCTCATGAGTTCCGATAAGTTTTGTGTGATTGAAGTTTTCAAGTTTTGGTGAGATATCAATACGGGGAGAATAAGGAGTAGCAAGACCCTAAGCTTGGGGATGCCCAATGCACCCCAAGTTAATATTCAAGGAAGACTCAAGCGTCTAAGCTTGGGGATGCCCCAGATGGCATCCCCTATTTCGTCTTCAACATTATCAGTAACCTCACTTGGAGCTATATTTTTATTGTCACATGATATGTGTTTTGCTTGGATCGTTTTTTATATTCTTTTGTTGTTTGAATAAAATAGTTAGATCTGAAAGTTTTTTTTGAGAGAGTCCTCACATAGCTGCTTAATTATTTAACTACTCATTTGATCTTCACTTATATCTTTTTGGAGTAGTTTGTCATTTACTCTTGTGCTTCACTTATATCCTAAGAGTAAATTGTTGAATGAATTGAATATCATAAAGTTGAAATTCTATGTGCTTCATATGCTTGTCTCATGCCTAGTAGTAGTTTCACATTGGGTTTAGAAAGTAAAATCTATTGAAGTTTGATAATCACAATATTGGACATCCAAGCAATTCATGAATTACTAGTATAAGGAAGAGAAATTGCACATAGAATTATATTATCTTGGACATATTTTATGATTGCAAATACCCATTAATTATTTTCAAACATGATCGAATTAGTTGAAGTTGGACAAGAAAGACAACGTAATGAGTTATGGTTGGGTATATTTGTATAGAAGTTATATTGTTATGGATCCTCCAACATGTGGTACTTGTTTAGAATCTTTTGCTAGCCAAAATTTTTTATACTAAGCGGGATTACTGCTTGTGCATCCAAAATCATTGAGCCAAGTTTCTTCCATGAGTCTCCACCATATCTACCTATATATGGTATTACCCTACCGTTCCAAGTAAATTTGCACGTGCCATCTCTAAAACCTTCAAATAAACATCTATTTTGTGTGCCCGTACCGCTCAAGGGGCGACGGGGCGGTCAGTATCTTCCATGCTAAGTGGGTTATTCTCATGATGGGTGTTTATTCACTTACCCTTACACGAGAGAGGCTGGTATAAGCGATGCGCAATCCCGTCAATCAAAAATAAAACCCCCTGGAAAGTTGATTGTATGGAGGGCACCTGTGAATTCAGCTAACCATGGCTTGTCTTTGAGTCATTGAGGGGGAGTTAAACTTTTGATTTCTGCATGGGAACCGCCAATAATGTGTTTAGCATGGAATATATTGAATACCTTAGTCGTGACATTGACAAGAAAGGCACACCACTCAAAATGTATTCATCTCTATTTTAAAGAAATGAGCTCTTGCACCTCTGCAAATCCATGCTTCTCCCTGCAAATGGCTTGTATTTTACTTTCTCTGTTAAATTATTTTTCTTGAGTCAATGTTTTATTCCAACCTATTCTCTAGTTGGCAAGCATCACGTGGTGGGGAAAGATTGAGGAACATATATGTTGGGAATCGTAGCATAATTTAAAATTTTCCTACGCTCACCAAGATGCATCTATGGAGTCTACTAGCAACGAGGGGAAAGGAGTGGATCTACATACCCTTGTAGATCGCGAGCGGAAGCGTTCCAATGAACGTGGATGACGGAGTCGTACTCGCCGTGATCCAAATCACCGATGACCGAGTGCCGAACGTACGGCACCTCCGCGTTCAACACACGTACGGTGCAGCGACGTCTCCTCCTTCTTGATCCAGCAAGGGGGGAGGAGAGGTTGATGGAGATCCAACAGCACGACGGCGTGGTGGTGGATGTAGCGGGTCTCCGGCAGGGCTTCGCCGAGCTTCTGCGAGAGAGAGAGAGGTGTTGCAGGGGAGGAGGGAGGCGCCCAAGGCTGTAGTGTTGCTGCCCTCCCTTCCCCCCACTATATATAGGGCCAAGGGAGAGGGGGGGCGCAGCCTTGCCCCTTCCTCCAAGGAAGGGTGCAGCCAGGGGGGAGTCCTTCCCCCCCCCCAAGGCACCTCGGAGGTGCCTTCCCCCTTTAGGACTCTCCCTTTTTTCTTATCTCTTGCGCATGGGCCTCTTGGGGCTGGTGCCCTTGGCCCATATAGGCCAAGGCGCACCCCTTACAGCCCATGTGGCCACCCGGGGCTGGTGGACCCCCTTGGTGGACCCCCGGACCCCTTTCGGCACTCCCGGTACAATACCGATAAAGCGCGAAACTTTTCCGGCGACCAAAATAAGACTTCCCATATATAAATCTTTACCTCCGGACCATTCCGGAACCTCTCGTGACGTCCGGGATCTCATCCGGGACTCCGAACAACTTTCGGGTTTCCGCATACATATATCTCTACAACCCTAGCGTCACCGGACCTTAAGTGTGTAGACCCTACGGGTTCGGGAGACATGCAGACATGACCGAGACGCCTCTCCGGTCAATAACCAACAGCGGGATCTGGATACCCATGTTGGCTCCCACATGTTCCACGATGATATCATCGGATGAACCACGGTGTCGAGGATTCAATCAATCCGTATGCAATTCCCTTTGTCAATCGGTATGTTACTTGCCCGAGATTCGATCGTCGGTATCCCAATACCTTGTTCAATCTCGTTACCGGCAAGTCTCTTTACTCGTACCGCAATGCATGATCCCGTGACTAACGCCTTAGTCACATTGAGCTCATTATGATGATGCATTACCGAGTGGGCCCAGAGATACCTCTCCGTCACACGGAGTGACAAATCCCAGTCTCGATCCGTGCCAACCCAACAGACACTTTCGGAGATACCCGTAATGCACCTTTATAGTCACCCAGTTACGTTGTGACGTTTGGCACACCCAAAGCACTCCTACGGTATCCGGGAGTTGCACGATCTCATGGTCTAAGGAAAAGACACTTGACATTGGAAAAGCTCTAGCAAACGAAACTACACGATCTTTTATGCTATGCTTAAGTTGGGTCTTGTCCATCACATCATTCTCCTAATGATGTGATCCCGTTATCAATGACATCCAATGTCCATAGTCAGGAAACCATGACTATCTGTTGATCAACGAGCTAGTCAACTAGAGGCTTACTAGGGACAGGTTGTGGTCTATGTATTCACACATGTATTACGATTTCCGGACAATACAATTATAGCATGAATAATAGACAATTACCATGAACAAAGAAATATAATAATAACCATTTATTATTGCCTCTAGGGCATATTTCCAACAGTCTCCCACTTGCACTAGAGTCAATAATCTAGTTACATTGTGATGAATCGAACACCCATTGCGTCCTGGTGTTGATCATGTTTTGCCCTAGGGAGAGGTTTAGTCAACGGATCTGCTACATTCAGGTCCGTATGTACTTTACAAATATCTATGTCTCCATTTTGAACACTTTCACGAATGGAGTTGAAGCGACGCTTGATATGCCTGGTCTTCCTGTGAAACCTGGGCTCCTTCGCAAGGGCAATAGCTCCAGTGTTGTCACAGAAGAGAGTCATTGGGCCCGACGCATTGGGAATCACCCCTAGGTCGGTAATGAACTCCTTCATCCAGACTGCTTCCTGTGCTGCCTCCGAGGCTGCCATGTATTCCGCTTCACATGTAGATCCCGCCACGACGCTTTGCTTGCAACTGCACCAGCTTACTGCTCCTCCATTCAAAATATACACGTATCCGGTCTGTGACTTCGAGTCATCCAGATCTGTGTCGAAGCTAGCGTCGACGTAACCCTTTACGACGAGCTCTTCGTCACCTCCATAAACGAGAAACATATCCTTAGTCCTCTTCAGGTACTTCAGGATATTCTTGACCGCTGTCCAGTGTTCCTTGCCGGGATTACTTTGGTACCTTCCTACCAAACTTACGGCAAGGTTTACATCAGGTCTGGTACACAGCATGGCATACATAATAGACCCTATGGCCGAGGCATAGGGGATGACACTCATCTCTTCTATATCTTCTGCCGTGGTCGGGCATTGAGCCGTGCTCAATTGCACACCTTGCAATACAGGCAAGAACCCCTTCTTGGACTGATCCATACTGAACTTCTTCAATATCTTGTCAAGGTATGTACTCTGTGAAAGACCAATGAGGCGTCTTGATCTATCTCTATAGATCTTGATGCCTAATATATAAGCAGCTTCTCCAAGGTCCTTCATTGAAAAACACTTATTCAAATAGGCCTTTATACTTTCCAAGAATTCTATATCATTTCCCATCAATAGTATGTCATCCACATATAATATGAGAAATGCTACAGAGCTCCCACTCACTTTCTTGTAAACACAGGCTTCTCCATAAGTCTGTGTAAACCCAAACGCTTTGATCATCTCATCAAAGCGAATGTTCCAACTCCGAGATGCTTGCACCAGCCCATAGATTGAGCGCTGGAGCTTGCATACTTTGTTAGCATTCTTAGGATCGACAAAACCTTCCGGCTGCATCATATACAACTCTTCCTTAAGGAAGCCATTAAGGAATGCCGTTTTGACGTCCATCTGCCATATCTCATAATCATAGTATGCGGCAATTGCTAACATGATTCGGACGGACTTCAGCTTCGCTACGGGTGAGAAAGTCTCATCGTAGTCAACCCCTTGAACTTGTCGATAACCCTTAGCGACAAGTCGAGCTTTGTAGATGGTCACATTACCATCCGCGTCCGTCTTCTTCTTAAAGATCCATTTGTTTTCTATGGCTCGCCGCTCATCGGGCAAGTCAGTCAAAGTCCATACTTTGTTTTCATACATGGATTCTATCTCGGATTTCATGGCTTCTAGCCATTTGTCGGAATCCGGGCCCGCCATCGCTTCTTCATAGTTCGAAGGTTCACCGTTGTCTAACAACATGATTTCCAGGACAGGGTTGCCGTACCACTCTGGTGCGGAACGTGTCCTTGTGGACCTACGAAGTTCAGTAACTTGATCTGAAGCTTCATGATCATCATCATTAACTTCCTCCCCAGTCGGTGTAGGCACCACAGGAACATTTTCCCGCGCTGCGCTACTTTCCGGTTCGGAAGGGGTGACTATCACCTCATCAAGTTCCACTTTCCTCCCACTCAATTCTTTCGAGAGAAACTCCTTCTCTAGAAAGGACCCGTTCTTGGCAACGAAGATCTTGCCTTCGGATCTGAGGTAGAAGGTATACCCAACAGTTTCCTTAGGGTATCCTATGAAGACGCATTTTTCCGATTTGGGTTCGAGCTTTTCAGGTTGAAGTTTCTTGACATAAGCATCGCATCCCCAAACTTTTAGAAACGACAGCTTAGGTTTCTTCCCAAACCATAATTCATACGGTGTCGTCTCAACGGATTTCGACGGAGCCCTATTTAAAGTGAATGCGGCAGTCTCTAAAGCATAACCCCAAAATGAGAGCGGTAAATCGGTAAGAGACATCATAGATCGCACCATATCCAATAGAGTGCGATTACGACGTTCGGACACACCATTTCTCTGAGGTGTTCCAGGCGGCGTGAGTTGTGAAACTATTCCACATTTCCTTAAGTGTGCACCAAACTCGTGACTTAAATATTCTCCACCACGATCTGATCGTAGGAATTTTATTCTCCTGTCACGTTGATTCTCAACTTCACTCTGAAATTCCTTGAACTTTTCAAAGGTTTCAGACTTGTGTTTCATTAGGTAGACATATCCATATCTACTTAAATCATCAGTGAGAGTGAGAACATAACGATATCCTCCGCGAGCCTCAACACTCATTGGACCACACACATCGGTATGTATGATTTCCAATAAGTTGGTTGCTCGCTCCATTGTTCCGGAGAACGGAGTCTTGGTCATCTTACCCATGAGGCATGGTTCGCACGTGTCAAATGATTCGTAATCAAGAGACTCCAAAAGTCCATCTGCATGGAGCTTCTTCATGCGCTTGACACCAATGTGACCAAGGCGGCAGTGCCACAAGTATGTGGGACTATCGTTATCAACTTTACATCTTTTGGTATTCACACTATGAACATGTGTAACATCACGTTCGAGATTCATCAAAAATAAACCATTGACCAGCGGGGCATGACCATAAAACATCTCTCTCAAATAAATAGAACAACCATTATTCTCGGATTTAAATGAGTAGCCATCTCGAATTAAACGAGATCCAGACACAATGTTCATGCTCAAAGCTGGCACTAAATAACAATTATTGAGGTTTAAAACTAATCCCGTGGGTAGATGCAGAGGTAGCGTGCCGACGGCGATCACATCGACCTTGGAACCATTCCCGACGCGCATCGTCACCTCGTCCTTTGCCAGTCTCCGTTTATTCCGTAGTTCCTGCTTTGAGTTACAAATATGAGCAACCGCACCGGTATCAAATACCCAGGAGCTACTACGAGTACTGGTAAGGTACACATCAATTACTTGTATATCACATATACCTTGGGTGTTGCCGGCCTTCTTCTTGTCCGCTAAATATTTGGGGCAGTTCCGCTTCCAGTGACCACTTCCCTTGCAATAAAAGCACTCAGTCCCGGGCTTGGGTCCATTCTTTGACTTCTTCCCAGTAACTGGTTTACCGGGCGCGGCAACTCCCTTGCCGTCCTTCTTGAAGTTCTTCTTACCCTTGCCCTTCTTGAACTTGGTGGTTTTATTCACCATCAACACTTGATGTTCTTTTCTGATCTCCCCTTCCGCTGATTTCAGCATTGAATATACCTCGGGAATGGTCTTTTCCATCCCCTGCATATTGTAGTTCATCACAAAGCTCTTGTAGCTTGGTGGAAGCGACTGGAGGATTCTGTCAATGACCGCGTCATCCGGGAGATTAACTCCCAGCTGAGACAAGCGGTTGTGCAACCCAGACATTCTGAGTATGTGCTCACTAACAGAACTGTTCTCCTCCATTTTACAGCTGAAGAACTTGTCGGAGACATCATATCTCTCGACCCGGGCATGAGCTTGGAAAACTAGTTTCAGCTCCTCGAACATCTCATATGCTCCATGTTTCTCAAAACGCTTTTGGAGACCCGGTTCTAAGCTGTAAAGCATGCCGCACTGAACGAGGGAGTAATCATCAGCACGTGATTGCCAAGCGTTCATAACGTCTTGGTTCTGTGGGATTGGTGCATCACCTAGCGGTGCTTCTAAGACATAATCTTTCTTGGCTACTATGAGGATGAGCCTCAGGTTCCGGACCCAGTCCGTATAGTTGCTGCCATCATCTTTCAGCTTGGTTTTCTCTAGGAACGCGTTGAAATTGAGGACAACGTTGGCCATTTGATCTACAAGACATAGTGTAAAGATTTTAGACTAAGTTCATGATAATTGAGTTCATCTAATCAAATTATTTAATGAACTCCCACTCAGATAGACATCCCTCTAGTCATCTAAGTGAAACATGATCCGAGTTCAACTAGGCCGTGTCCGATCATCACGTGAGACGGACTAGTCAAGATCGGTGAACATCTCCATGTTGATCGTATCTTCTATACGACTCATGCTCGACCTTTCGGTCCTCCGTGTTCCGAGGCCATGTCTGTACATGCTAGGCTCGTCAAGTCAACCTAAGTGTATTGCGTGTGTTCCGAGGCCATGTCTGTACATGCTAGGCTCGTCAACACCCGTTGTATTCGAACGTAAGAATCTATCACACCCGATCATCACGTGGTGCTTCGAAACGACGAACCTTCGCAACGGTGCACAGTTAGGGTGAACACTTTCTTGAAATTATTATAAGGGATCATCCTACTTGCTACCGTCGTTCTAAGCAAATAAGATGCAAAAACATGATAAACATCACATGCAATCAAATAGTGACATGATATGGCCAATATCATCATGCTCCTTTGATCTCCATCTTCGGGGCACCATGATCATCTTTGTCACCGGCATGACACCATGATCTCCATCATCATGATCTCCATCATTGTGTCTTCATGAAGTCGTCACGCCAACGATTACTTCTACTTCTATGGCTAACGCGTTTAGCAATAAAGTAAAGTAATTTACATGGCGTTATTCAATGACACGCAGGTCATACAAAATAATAAAGACAACTCCTATGGCTCCTGCCGGTTGTCATACTCATCGACATGCAAGTCGTGATTCCTATTACAAGAATATGATCAATCTCATACATCACATATATCATTCATCACATCTTCTGGCCATATCACATCACATAGCACTTGCTGCAAAAACAAGTTAGACGTCCTCTAATTGTTGTTGCAAGTTTTTACGTGGTTTGTAGGTTTCTAGCAAGAACGTTTCTTACCTACGTATGACCACAACGTGATTTGCCAATTTCTATTTACCCTTCATAAGGACCCTTTTCATCGAATCCGTTCCGACTAAAGTAGGAGAGACAGACACCCGCTAGCCACCTTATGCAACTTGTGCATGTCAGTCGGTGGAACCTGTCTCACGTAAGTGTACGTGTAAGGTCGGTCCGGGCCGCTTCATCCTACAATGCCGCCGAAACAAGAAAAGACTAGTAGCGGCAAGAAGAATTGGCAAACTCAACGCCCACAACTTCTTTGTGTTCTACTCGTGCATAGTAACTACGCATAGACCTGGCTCATGATGCCACTGTTGGGAATCGTAGCATAATTTAAAATTTTCCTACGCTCACCAAGATGCATCTATGGAGTCTACTAGCAACGAGGGGAAAGGAGTGGATCTACATACCCTTGTAGATCGCGAGCGGAAGCGTTCCAATGAACGTGGATGACGGAGTCGTACTCGCCGTGATCCAAATCACCGATGACCGAGTGCCGAACGTACGGCACCTCCGCGTTCAACACACGTACGGTGCAGCGACGTCTCCTCCTTCTTGATCCAGCAAGGGGGAGGAGAGGTTGATGGAGATCCAACAGCACGACGGCGTGGTGGTGGATGTAGCGGGTCTCCGGCAGGGCTTCGCCGAGCTTCTGCGAGAGAGAGAGAGGTGTTGCAGGGGAGGAGGGAGGCGCCCAAGGCTTAGATGTTGCTGCCCTCCCTTCCCCCCACTATATATAGGGCCAAGGGAGAGGGGGGGCGCAGCCTTGCCCCTTCCTCCAAGGAAGGGTGCGGCCAGGGGGGAGTCCTTCCCCCCCAAGGCACCTCGGAGGTGCCTTCCCCCTTTAGGACTCTCCCTTTTTCTTATCTCTTGCGCATGGGCCTCTTGGGGCTGGTGCCCTTGGCCCATATAGGCCAAGGCGCACCCCTTACAGCCCATGTGGCCCCCCGGGGCTGGTGGACCCCCTTGGTGGACCCCCGGACCCCTTTCGGCACTCCCGGTACAATACCGATAAAGCGCGAAACTTTTCCGGCGACCAAAATAAGACTTCCCATATATAAATCTTTACCTCCGGACCATTCCGGAACCTCTCGTGACGTCCGGGATCTCATCCGGGACTCCGAACAACTTTCGGGTTTCCGCATACATATATCTCTACAACCCTAGCGTCACCGGACCTTAAGTGTGTAGACCCTACGGGTTCGGGAGACATGCAGACATGACCGAGACGCCTCTCCGGTCAATAACCAACAGCGGGATCTGGATACCCATGTTGGCTCCCACATGTTCCACGATGATATCATCGGATGAACCACGGTGTCGAGGATTCAATCAATCCGTATGCAATTCCCTTTGTCAATCGGTATGTTACTTGCCCGAGATTCGATCGTCGGTATCCCAATACCTTGTTCAATCTCGTTACCGGCAAGTCTCTTTACTCGTACCGCAATGCATGATCCCGTGACTAACGCCTTAGTCACATTGAGCTCATTATGATGATGCATTACCGAGTGGGCCCAGAGATACCTCTCCGTCACACGGAGTGACAAATCCCAGTCTCGATCCGTGCCAACCCAACAGACACTTTCGGAGATACCCGTAATGCACCTTTATAGTCACCCAGTTACGTTGTGACGTTTGGCACACCCAAAGCACTCCTACGGTATCCGGGAGTTGCACGATCTCATGGTCTAAGGAAAAGATACTTGACATTGGAAAAGCTCTAGCAAACGAAACTACACGATCTTTTATGCTATGCTTAAGTTGGGTCTTGTCCATCACATCATTCTCCTAATGATGTGATCCCGTTATCAATGACATCCAATGTCCATAGTCAGGAAACCATGACTATCTGTTGATCAACGAGCTAGTCAACTAGAGGCTTACTAGGGACAGGTTGTGGTCTATGTATTCACACATGTATTACGATTTCCGGACAATACAATTATAGCATGAATAATAGACAATTACCATGAACAAATAAATATAATAATAACCATTTATTATTGCCTCTAGGGCATATTTCCAACAATATATCCATTCAAATATACGTGATCATGAATTATTATCATTGATGGCTATCTCTATGACAAATGAGTTGGGAGGCAAAACATCAAGCCCCTATCTTTCTCTGTGTTCGACGGATGCTACTTGTTCTAAAAATATGCTTTGAGTACTAGCAATCATAGAAGGCTATATGATAATTGAGTATGTGGAGCTCTTACTTAGACTTTGTTGAAAATAGGATGCATTAAAATTGTTTGGTGACTAAAAACATAGGTTGTTAAGTTTCAAGAGAATGTATTTATTGAACCATAACATGTGAATTGATTGCTACTCTATCATGATGAGTTTTATGAGGAAGAGTTCTTGTTAAAATGCTAGAAAAGGTGATTGAAATTATCATTGATCAAACTTATGCACTATGCTAGCATTCACACTTCATAAATTATTTATTGTATCATTCACCTACTCGAGGACGAGCAGGAATTAAGCTTGGGGATGCTGATACGTCTCCAACGTATCTATGATTTATGAAGTATTCATGCCATGTTTACAACAATTTTATATGGTTTTGGTGCACTTTTTATATGATTTGAATGAAACTAACCCAGATTGACGTTGTTTTCAGCAGAACTACCATGGTGTTATTTTTGTGTAGAATAAAAGTTCTCGGATTGGGCTGAAATTTTACGGTGATTTTTTATGGACCAAAAGAGACCCCCGAAGCCTAAGAGGTGGACCAGACGAAGTCTAGGGGAGCGACAAGCTCAGGGGCGCACCCTGGGGGATAGGCCTCACCATCCAAGCTTGTCGGTCCCTCATGGGCCCCCTGACGTGAAACTGATGCCAAAAATTCCTATAAATATAGAAAACTCTAGAAACAAACCTAGAACTTCTACTCCGCTGCTTCAAGCCTCTGTTCTAAAGATATCTCATCTCGAGCCCTATTTCGGCACCCTACCGGAGGGGGAAATCATCACCGGAGGCCATCTTCATCATCTCGGTGGTCTCCATGATGAGGGAGTAGTTCACCCTCGGGGCTGAGGGTATGTACTAGTAGCTATGTGTTTGATCTCTCTTTCTCTCTCCCTCTCTCTCTCTCTCTCTCTCTCTCGTGTTCTTGATTTGGCACAATCTTGATGTACCGCGAGCTTTGTTAATATAAGTCGGATCATATGGTGTTTTCCCCTCTCTATCTTGCTGTGATGAATTGAGTCTTATTCTTGGAGGTTTTGTTATGTTGGATTGAATATTGGATTTGAGATCACTTCATGTATGTCTTGCATGTGGATTCCCGTGGAGACAATGGGGTATTCTATTGAGTCACTTGATGTATGTTTTGGTAATCAACTTATGGATTCCCGTGGTGACATTGGGGTAATCTAGGCACATAGGTTGATACACGTTTTCGTCATACGTTCTTTGATAGAAACTTTGGAGTGATTATTTGTCACATGTTGAGGGATTGTTATATGATTCAATTATGTTAGCACTGTTGAGAGATTGCACTAGTAAAAGTATGAACCCTAGGCCTTGTTTTTAAGCATGCAATACCGTTTGTGCTCCATTTTATCACTCGCTACCTTGCTGTTTTTCTATTTTTCAGAATACAAAAACCTATATCTTTTATCCATACTACACTTGTATCACCATCTCTTCGCCGAACTAGTGCACCTATACAATTTACTAATCCCTCCGTCCCATAATATAAGAACGTTTTTGATACTACACTAGTGTAAAAATGTTCTTATATTATGGGACGGAGGGAGTATTGTATTGGGGACACAAGAGATTTCTTGTATTTGATTGTAGGGTTGTTAGAGAGAGACCATCTTCATCCTATGCCTCCCACGGATTGATAAACCTTAGGTCATCCACTTGAGGGAAATTTGTTGTCCTACAAAACTCTACAATTGGAGGCCCAACAATGTCTACAAGAATAAACTTTGTGTAGTAGACATCACCGTCACACCGACAGGGCCCTATGAATCTCCATCGCCACTGGAGCAACCATGCTCTTGAGCTATCTAATCCCTTGTCAAACTTTCTGATGAACCTGCAAGTTGTCGTTATGATCACCGTTTTACAGATGACGTTTGACCAACCCATAATGTGCACCATACGGTAAGAAGTGAATATGATACTTTCATGGTCCAAGGAACTAAAGCACACATTAACGCTGTGTTATAACAATTGATTTCAAACGATATTATCTCAAAGTATAACAAACAAGTTTGGATCAATTCAATATAATTGTTCTTCTAACGTCATACTATCAAAGTTGTTTTAGGACTATCTTTACACTTAATGATATCCTAAGATCCAGAAAACATGATCAGAAATAACACTTGAGCTAGTCTTAGAGGGAGACTACGAATCTTATTTTGATGTTTATCATTCCACACGTGCATATTAGTTTTCTAGTGAATCGCATATTCCAGGATCATGGCAGTTATAGCATAGAATACAAACTCTTAGTTATCAATATGGAAATATAATAATACCACATTATTGAAGGAAATGTGCCCTAGAGGCAATAATAAAGTTGTTATTTACATTTCCTTGTATCATGATAAATGTTTATTATTCATGCTAGAATTGTATTAACCGGAAACTTAGTACATGTGTGAATACATAGACAAATAGTGTGTCCCTAGTATGCCTCTACTTGACTAGCTTGTTTATCAAAGATGGTTATGTTTCCTAGCCATAGACATGTGTTGTCATTTGATAAACGGGATCACATCATTAGAGAATGATGTGATGGACAAGACCCATCCATTAGCTTAGCACTATGATCGTTTAGTTTGTTGCTATTGCTTTCATCATGACTTATACATGTTCCTCTGACTATGAGATTATGCAACTCCCGAATAACGGAGGAACACTTAGTGTGCTATCAAACATCACAACGTAACTGGGTGATTATAAAGATGCTCTACAGGTGTCTCCGATGGTGTTTGTTGAGTTGGCATATATCGAGATTAGGATTTGTCACCCCGATTGTCGGAGAGGTATCTCTGGGCCCTCTCGGTAATGCACATCACAATAAGCCTTGCAAGAAATGTGACTAATGACTTAGTTGCGGGATGATGCATTACGGAATGAGTAAAGAGACTTGCCGGTAACGAGATTGAACTAGGTATAGTGATACCGACGATCGAATCTCGGGCAAGTACATACCGATGACAAAGAGAACAACGTATGTTGTTATGCCGTTTGACCGATAAAGATCTTCGTAGAATATGTGGGAGCCAATATGAGCATCCAGGTTCCGCTATTGGTTATTGACCGGAGATGAGTCTCGGTCATGTCCACATAGTTCTCGAACCCGTAGGGTCCGCACGCTTAACGTTCGATGACGATCGGTATTATGAGTTTATGTGTTTTGATGTACTGAAGGTAGTTCGGAGTCCCGGATGAGATCACGGACATGACGAGGAGTCTTGAAATGGTCGAGACATGAAGATTGATATATTGGAAGACTATATTCGGACACCGGAATAGTTCCGAGGTGTATCGGGTATTTTCCGGAGTACCGTGGGGTTACCGGAACCCCCCGGGTGGTTATTGGGCCTCATGGGCCTAGTGGTGCAAGAGAGGAGGCAGGCCAAGGTGGGGCGCACGCCCCCCTAGCTCAAACCGAATTGGACTAGGGGGCCGGCCCCCCTTTCCTTCTCTCCTCCCTCTCCTTCCCCCTTCTGACGAAGGCCTGCGCCGGTAACTTCATCATCACCGTCACCACGCCGTCGTGCTGATGAAACTCTCCCTCGGCCTTAGCTGGATCTAGAGTTCAAGGGATGTCATCGAGCTGAACATGTGCAGATCGCGGAGGTGTCGTGCGTTCGGTACTTGATCGGTCGGATCGCGAAGACGTTCGACTACATCAACCGCGTTACTAAACGCTTCCGCTTTCGGTCTACGAGGGTACGTGGACACACTCTCCCCGCTCGTTGCTATGCTTCTCCTAGATAGATCTTGCGTGATTGTAGGATTTTTTTTTGAAATACTACGTTTTCCAACAGTGGCATCCGAGCCAGGTCTATGCGTAGATGTTATATGCACGAGTAGAACACAAAGAGTTGTGCACGATAATAGTCATACTGCTTACGAGCATGTCATACTTTGATTCGGCGGTATTGTTGGATGAAGCGGCCCAGACCGACATTACATGACCGCGTTCATGAGACTGGTTCTACCGCCGTGTTTCGCACACAGGTGGCTAGTGGGTGTCTGTTTCTCCAACTTTAGTTGAATCGAGTGTGACTACACCCGGTCCTTGTTGAAGGTTAAAACAGCAAACTTGACGAAAAATCATTGTGGTTTTGATGCGTAGGTAAGAACGGTTCTTGCTAAGCCCGTAGCAGCCACGTAAAACTTGCAACAACAAAGTAGAGGACGTCTAACTTGTTTTGCAGGGCTTGCTGTGATGTGATATGGTCAAGACGTGATGGTATATAAACTGTTGTATGAGATGATCATCTTTTGTAACAGTTATCGGCAACTGACAGGAGCCATATGGTTGTCGCTTTATTGTATGAAATGTAATCGCCATGTAATTGCTTTACTTTATCACTAAGTGGTAGCACTAGTCGTAGAAGCAATAGTTGGCGAGACGACAACGATACTTCGATGGAGATCAAGGTGTCAAGCCGGTGACGATGGTGATCATGACGGTGCTTTGGAGATGGAGATCAAAGGCACAAGATGATGATGGCCATATCATATCACTTATATTGATTGCATGTGATGTTTATCCTTTATGCATCTTATTTTTCTTAGTACGGCGGTGGCATTATAAGATGATCTCTCACTAAATTTCAAGGTACAAGTGTTCTCGCTGAGTATGCACCGTTGCGACAGTTCGTCGTGCCGAGACACCACGTGATGATCGGGTGTGATAAGCTCTACGTTCACATACAACGGGTGCAAGCTAGTTTTGCACACGCAGAATACTCGGGTTAAACTTGACAAGCCTAGCATATGCAGATATGGCCTCAGAACACTGAGACCGAAAGGTCGAGCGTGAATCATATAGTAGATATGATCAACATAGTGATGTTCACCATTGAAAACTACTCCATCTCACGTGATGATCGGACATGGTTTAGTTGATATGGATTACGTGATCACTTAGATGATTAGAGGGATGTCTATCTAAGTGGGAGTTCTTAAGTAATATGATTAATTGAACTTTAATTTATCATGAACTTAGTACCTAATAGTATTTTGCATGTCTATGTTGTTGTAGATAAATGGCCCGTGCTACTGTTCCGTTGAATTTTAATGCGTTCCTAGAGAAAGCTAAGTTGAAAGATGATGGTAGCAACTACACGGACTGGGTCCGTAACTTGAGGATTATCCTCATTGCTGCACAGAAGAATTACGTCTTGGAAGCAGCGCTAGGTGCAAGACCCGCTGCAGGAGCAACGCCGGACGTTGTGAATGCCTGGCAGAGCAAAGCTGATGACTACTCGATAGTTTAGTGTGCCATGCTTTACGGCTTAGAACCGAGACTTCAACGATGTTTTGAACGTCATGGAGCATATGAGATGTTCCAGGAGTTGAAGTTAATACTTCAAGCAAATGCCCGGATTGAGAGATATGAAGTCTCTAATAAGTTCTACAGCTGCAAAATGGAGGAGAATAGTTCTGTCAATGAACATATACTCAAAATTTCTGGGTATCATAATCACTTGACTCAACTAGGAGTTAATCTTCCAGTTGATAGTGTCATTGACAGAGTTCTTCAATCACTGCCACCAAGCTACAAAAGCTTCATGATGAACTATAATATGCAAGGGATGGATAAGACAATTCCCGGCCTCTTCGCAATGCTAAAGGCTGCGGAGGTAGAAATCAAGATGGAGCATCAAGTGTTGATGGTCAACAAGACCACTAGTTTCAAGAAAAAGGGTAAAGGGAAGAAGGGGAACTTCAAGAAGAACGGCAAGCAAGTTGCTGCTCAAGTGAAGAAACCCAAGTATGGACCTAAGCCTGAGACTGAGTGCTTCTACTGCAAAGGGACTGGTCACTGGAAGCGAAACTGCCCCAAGTATTTGGCGGATAAGAAGGATGGCAAAGTGGAAGGTCTATTTGATATACATGTTATTGATGTGTACCTTACTAATGCTCGCAGTAGCGCCTGGGTATTCGATATTGGTTCTGTTGCTCATATTTGCAACTCGAAACAGGGGCTATAGATTAAGCGAAGATTGGCTAAGGACGAGGTGACGATGCGCGTGGGAAATGGTTCCAAAGTTGATGTGATCGCCATCGGCACGCTACCTCTACATCTACCTTCGGGATTAGTTTTAGACCTGAATAATTGTTATTTGGTGCCAGCGTTAAGCATGAACATTATATCTGGATCTTGTTTGATGCGAGACGGTTATTCATTTAAATCAGAGAATAATGGTTGTTCTATTTATACGAGTAATATCTTTTATGGTCATGCACCCTTGATGAGTGGTCTATTTATATTGAATCTCGATAGTAGTGATACACATATTCATAGTATTGAAGCCAAAAGATATAAGTTTAATAATGATAGTGCAACTTATTTGTGGCACTGCCGTTTAGGTCATATTGGTGTAAAGCGCATGAAGAAACTCCATGCTGATGGGCTTTTGGAATCACTTCATTATGAATCACTTGAGGCTTGCGAACCATGCCTCATGGGCAAGATGACTAAGACTCCGTTCTCCGGAACAACGGAGCGAGCAACAGACTTGTTAGAAATAATACATACTAATGTATGTGGTCCAATGAGTGTTGAGGCTCGCGGCGGGTATCGTTATTTTCTGACCTTCACAAATGATTTGAGCAGATATGGGTATATCTACTTGATGAAACATAAGTCTGAAACATTTGAAAAGTTCAAAGAATTCAAGAGTGAAGTGGAAAATCACCGTAACAAGAAAATAAAGTTTCTACAATCTGACCGTGGAGGTGAATATTTGAGTTACGAGTTTGGTCTTCATTTAAAACAATGCGGAATAGTTTCGCAACTCACGCCACCCGGAACACCACAGCGTAATGGTGTGTCCGAACGTCGTAACCGCACTTTATTAGATATGGTGCGATCTATGATGTCTCTTACTGATTTACCGCTATTGTTTTGGGGTTATGCTTTAGAGACGGCTGCATTCACGTTAAATAGGGCACCATCTAAATCCGTTAAGATGACACCATATGAACTGTGGTTTGGCAAGAAACCCAAGTTGTCGTTTCTTAAAGTTTGGGGCTGCGATGCTTATGTGAAAAAGCTTCAACCTGATAAGCTCGAACCCAAATCGGAGAAATGTGTCTTCATAGGATACCCAAAGGAAACTGTTGGGTACACCTTCTATAATAGATCCAAAGGCAAGATTTTCATTGCTAAGAATGGATCCTTTCTAGAGAAGGAGTTTCTCTCGAAAGAAGTGAGTGGGAGGAAAGTAGAACTTGATGAGGTAATTGTACCTGCTCCCTCATTGGAAAGTAGTTCATCACAGAAATCAGTTCCATTGATTCCTACACCAATTAGTGAGGAAGCTAATGATGATGATCATGAAGCTTCTGATCAAGTTACTACCGGACCTCGTAGGTCAACCAGAGTAAGATCCGCACTAGAGTGGTACGGCAATCTGGTTCTGGACGTCATGTTACTTGACCATGACGAACCTACGAACTATGAGGAAGCGATGATGAGCCCAGATTCCGCGAAATGGCTTGAGGCCATGAAATCTGAGATGGGATACATGTATGGGAACAAAGTGTGGACTTTGGTTGACTTGCCCGATGATCGGCAAGCCATAGAGAATAAATGGAACTTCAAGAAGAAGACTGACGCTGACGGTAATGTTACTGTCTACAAAGCTCGACTTGTTGCAAAAAGTTTTCGACAAGTTCAAGGAGTTGACTATGATGAGACTTTCTCACCCGTAGCGATGCTTAAGTCTGTCCGAATCATGTTAGCAATTGCCGCATTTTATGATTATGAAATTTGGCAAATGGATGTCAAAACTGCATTCCTGAATGGATTTCTGGAAGAAGAGTTGTATATGATGCAACCAGAAGGTTTTGTCGATCCAAAGGGTGCTAACAAAGTGTGCAAGCTCCAGCGATCCATTTATGGACTGGTGCAAGCCTCTCGGAGTTGGAATAAACGTTTTGATAGTGTGATCAAAGCATATGGTTTTATACAGACTTTTGGAGAAGCCTGTATTTACAAGAAAGTGAGTGGGAGCTCTGTAGCATTTCTAATATTATATGTGGATGACATATTGCTGATTGGAAATGATATAGAATTTCTGGATAGCATAAAAGGATACTTGAATAAGAGTTTTTCTATGAAAGACCTCGGTGAAGCTGCTTACATATTGGGCATCAAGATCTATAGAGATAGATCAAGACGCTTAATTGGACTTTCACAAAGCACATACCTTGATAAGATTTTGAAGAAGTTCAAAATGGATCAGTCAAAGAAAGGGTTCTTGCCTGTGTTACAAGGTGTGAAGTTGAGTGAGACTCAATGCCCGACCACTACAGAAGATAGAGAGAAAATCAAAGTCATTCCCTATGCCTCAGCCATAGGTTCTATCATGTATGCAATGCTGTGTACCAGACCTGATGTGTGCCTTGCTATAAGTATAGTAGGGAGGTACCAAAGTAATCCAGGAGTGGATCACTGGACAGCGGTCAAGAACATCCTGAAATACCTGAAAAGGACTAAGGATATGTTTCTCGTTTATGGAGGTGACAAAGAGCTCGTTGTAAATGGTTACGTCGATGCAAGCTTTGACACTGATCCGGATGACTCTAAATCACAAACCGGATACGTATTTATATTGAGTGGTGGAGCTGTCAGTTGGTGCAGTTCCAAACAGAGCGTCGTGGCGGGATCTACGTGTGAAGCGGAGTACATAGCTGCTTCGGAAGCAGCAAATGAAGGAGTCTGGATGAAGGAGTTCATATCCGATCTAGGTGTCATACCTAGTGCATCGGGTCCAATGAAAATCTTTTGTGACAATAATGGTGCAATTGCCTTGGCAAAGGAATCCAGATTTCATAAGAAGACCAAGCACATCAAGAGACGCTTCAATTCCATCCGTCATCAAGTGTCGGAAGGGGACATAGAGATTTGCAAGATACATACGGATCTGAATGTTGCAGACCCGTTGACTAAGCCTCTCTCACGAGCAAAACATGATCAGCACCAAGACTCCATGGGTGTTAGAATCATTACTGTGTAATCTAGATTATTGACCCTAGTGCAAGTGGGAGACAGAAGGAAATGTGCCCTAGAGGCAATAATAAAGTTTTTATTTACATTTCCTTATATCATGATAAATGTTTATTATTCATGCTAGAATTGTATTAACCGAAACTTAGTACATGTGTGAATACATAGACAAACAGAGTGTCCCTAGTATGCCTCTACTTGACTAGCTTGTTTATCAAAGATGGTTATGTTTCCTAGCCATAGACATGTGTTGTCATTTGATAAACGGGATCACATCATTAGAGAATGATGTGATGGACAAGACCCATCCGTTAGCTTAGCACTATGATCGTTTAGTTTGTTGCTATTGCTTTCATCATGACTTATACATGTTCCTCTGACTATGAGATTATGCAACTCCCGAATACCGGAGGAACACTTAGTGTGCTATCAAACGTCACAACGTAACTGGGTGATTATAAAGATGCTCTACAGGTGTCTCCGATGGTGTTTGTTGAGTTGGCATATATCGAGATTAGGATTTGTCACTCCGATTGTCGGAGAGGTATCTCTGGGCCGTCTCGGTAATGCACATCACAATAAGCCTTGCAAGCAATGTGACTAATGAGTTAGTTGCGGGGTGATGCATTACGGAACGAGTAAAGAGACTTGTCGGTAACGAGATTGAACTAGGTATAGTGATACCGACAATCGAATCTCGGGCAAGTAACATACCGATGACAAAGGGAACAACGTATGTTGTTATGCGGTTTGACCGATAAAGATCTTCGTAGAATATGTGGGAGCCAATATGAGCATCCAGGTTCCGCTATTGGTTATTGACCGGAGATGAGTCTTGGTCATGTCTACATAGTTCTCGAACCCGTAGGGTCCGCACGCTTAACATTCGATGACGATCGGTATTATGAGTTTATGTGTTTTGATGTACCGAAGGTAGTTTGGAGTCCCGGATGAGATCACGGACATGACGAGGAGTCTTGAAATGGTCAAGACATGAATACTGATATATTGGAAGACTATATTCGGACACCGGAATAGTTCTGAGGTGTATCGGGTATTTTCCGGAGTACCGGGGGGTTACCGGAACCCCCCGGGGGGTTATTGGTCCTCATGGGCCTATTGGTGGAAGAGAGGAGGCATGCCAAGGTGGGGCACGTGCCCCCCTAGCCCAAACCAAATTGGACTAGGGGGGCCGGGCCCCCTTTCCTTCTCTCCTCCCTCTCCTCCCCCCTTCTCCTTGTTGGAATAGGAAAGGGGGGTGAATCCTACTTGGAGTAGGATTGCCCCCCCCCCCATGGCGCGCCTCCTCCTCTTGGACGGCCTCCTCCTCCCTCCCCCCTTTATATACGTGGGAGGGGGCACCCCAAAGGCACACCAAAGTTTCTCTTAGCCGTGTGTGATGCCCCCCTCCACAGAAACACACCTCGATCATATCGTTGCAGTGCTTAGGCGAAGCCCTGCGCCGGTAACTTCATCATCAACGTCACCACGCCGTCATGCTGACGAAACTCTCCCTCGGCCTCAGCTGGATCTAGAGTTCGAGGGACGTCATCGAGCTGAACATGTGCAGATCGCGGAGGTGCTGTGCGTTCGGTACTTGATCGGTTGGATCACGAAGACGTTCGACTACATCAACCGCGTTACTAAACGCTTTCGCTTTCGGTCTACGAGGGTACGTGGACACACTCTCCCCGCTCGTTGTTATGCTTCTCCTAGATACATCTTGCGTGATCATAGGATTTTTTTTTTTGAAATACTACATTTCCCAACAATTATTGCATCTAGGGCATATTTCCAGCAGTCTCCCATAGAGTCAATAATCTAGTTAGCACATTTTCTTTTACACCAATGGCAATCCGTTGTTTGTTCATGATTTGCCTGTGGTATAGCCTTCATCCTATCAAATCTTTGACAACTTTAGATCCGTGTGCATCATTTTCATATCTATGCGTCTATCATGCTTTCACAAGAATTCATAATTTATGTGAAATAGGCTTTGTATATATTGTATCACTGGCAAGATGTTTGATTCCTTAGACTAAGCTATGGAACCACTATTGAGAACAGTGTTCCGTTAGCACAATCATCTAGAAACCATACCAAGTTCATAAAGAACCTTTGATTCATCACCCTCTATTGTTGCTTTTACAGCGAAAATATACTCAGCCTTCCGTTATAGAATTCACCACCGTGACTTCCTTGGACCAATTCCAACTTACTATGCCACCATAAATCATTTAATTGAAACTGAAAATTGCTTGGAACACTGATGAAGATTTTATCGATGTACTACTTACAAATAGTATGTATTGATGTATCTCCTTACAACAATCTCTTCATCTTCTCTGTATGCGAGAAACATGTTGTTAGTACTCAATGACATTTTCACTGTTGTCCTATGATCGACAATTTGGTCATTCAGGTAACTTTAATCACAACTTACTTGGAGTACTTAGACATATCTGGTTGTTTACATACCATGGAACACATTTAACACAGGTGTGACTGAAATCATTTATTTTGCTCATCAGTGTTTCAGGATACCGATTCTTGCTTAAAACTCCTTCCATGTGACTTTGACAAGAAACTCTTCTTGTGTATTTCATACTAAACTGCTTTATTATTCTGTCAATATGTATTTTGGCTAAGCCCACTTAGACACTACTATATCCATAGATTTATCCCTAATACCAGGCTATATATTGCCTAAGTACTTTACTGAAAAACTAATTTCAATAAAGTCTTAATCCGTGTCAAGAAATTTATATAATTTCCAATCAACAATGTTTCATGCACATATAGTGTTTAGAAATATTACCATGCTCGCACTTACTTTCTTGTAAATACAAACATCTTTGATTTCCTCGATGAAATCAAATTATTTGACCATTTCATCAGTACGAAGATTCCAACTCCACTATGCTTGCTTCAGATCATTATAGGATCTCCTGAAGTTTGCACACTTATTAGCACCCTCTGGATCGACGAAATTACCTTGGACCATATCAAATATACAACCTTGGTTCTATTTCCATATCATGGAAATCATTTTGACATCCATCTATTATATCTCATAATTGAACTATTTAGTAGTTGCTAGTTTAACCTGAATTGACTTTAAGTATTGCTAAGGTGAGACAATCTTGTCACAGTCAACTCCATTATCTTGTCATAAACTATTTTAACAAGTCAAGCATTATAGAACATTTTTATCTTTGTCAGTATATAGATCCATTACTATTTGATACATCCATTTTGGATCATGTTTTCCTACTGTTATTTATTATGTTTTGGGTCATCATTTCACTTCATGATACTATTCTTATGCCCTTTCTCTCTTATTTTGCAAGTTTCACAAAGATTACCGGCAGCTGGAATTCTGGACCGGAAAAGGCTATAGCAGAGATAGCTATACTACACAACTCCAAATGACATGATAATTTACGCATAATTGTTTGGAATATATAAAATATTGGCGGAAGAAATACCAGGAGGGGGGTACCAGGGAGCGACAAGCTCAGGGGGCGCACCCTACCCCCTGGGCGTGCCTACCGAGCTTGTGGGCCCCCTGGCAGGCCTCCGGTGCCTATCTTCTGTTATATAAAGCCATTTGCCCTAAAAGAATCAGAAGAAGACTTTTGGGACGAAGCGCCGCCATCTTGAGGCGGCACCTGGGCAGGAGCACTTTTGCTTTCCAGCGGAGCGATTTCGCCGGGGCTTCCCTCCGGGAGGGGGAAATCGAAGCCATCAACATCGCCAACGATCCTCTCATCATGGGAGGACTAATCTTCATCAACATCTTCACCAGAACCATCTCATCTCAAACCCTATTTCATCTCTTGTATTCAATCTTTGTCCCAACACCTCAGCTCGTACCTGTGGGTTGCTAGTAGTGTTGATTACATCTTGTAGTTGATACTAATTGGTTTATTTGGTGGAAGAATAAATGTTCAGATCCTCAAGCATATTCAACACCCCTCTGATCTGGAACATGAATATGATTTGTGAGTAGTTACTTTTGTTCTTGAGGACATGGGAGAAGTCTTTAGTCTTCTTATAAGTAATCATGTGATGTTGGTATTCGTTCGATATTTTGATGATATGTATGTTGTTTATTCCACTAGTGGTGGCATGTGAATGTCGACTACATGATAGTTCACCATACTTGGGCCTAAAGGAAGGCATTCTAGAGTAATAAGTAGATGATGGGTTGATAGAGTGACAGAAGCTTAAACCCTAGTTTATGAGTTATCCCGTAAGGGGCTGATTTGGATCCATATGTTTCATGTTATGGTTAGATTTATCTTAATTCTTATTTCGTAGTTGCAGATGCTTGTGAGAGGGATTAATCATAAGTGGGTTTCTTGTTCAAGTAAGAACAACACCCAAGCACCGATCCACCCACATATCAAATTATCAAAGTAGCGAACGCGAATCAACTAAACATGATGAACGTGACTAGACGACAATTCCGATGTGTCCTCGAGAGCACTTTGATTTATATAAGAGAATTTTCCGACTTGTCCTTTGCTATTAAAAGGATTGGGCCACATTGTTGCACCTTTTTTACAGTTGCTACTTGTTACTTGTTACGAATTATCTTGCTACAAAACTATATACCACCGCTACTTTCAGTACTTGCAGAGAATACCTTGTTGAAAATCGCTTATCATTTCCTTTTGCTCCTCGTTGGGTTTAACACTCTTACTTATCGAAAGGAGTACGATTGATCCCCTATACTTGTGGCTCATCACTATTCTTTAGACTCTAAGTCTTTCGAAGGGTCCATCAAGTTCTAAGCTTAAATTATGTGAATAGATACTATCTCTGATTATGTTGGCATATAGACAATTCTCGGAGTTAGGGCCCATCAATGCTTCTTTGTGTATTATAGGTTCATTGTTTGTTCAACAATATTTCGTCTGCACACCACAAAGGTCTGCACGAATTTGCTCAATCTATATAGTTCAGCTGCAAGTTCAACCGAAGTCTCTATATCTCACGTAGAGGCTTTCGTATCAGTCGCGGTAGGAAATTCTAGAATTACTTCCAGTGTTTCTTTTCTTTGACCTGATCACGAAGATTCTGTAATCTTGTTGAGTTGCACTGTGTCGTCCCACTCACTCTTTTGCAGAAAAGCATTTTCTTCAAAATTTCCATACTCTGTGGCAAAACACTTTGCCTTGGCATAGTAATAGAGGAATACACAATCATTTGGGATAACATACAAAGTAACACTTATTTCAACAAATTTGATGGCACTCTTTTCAGTGTAAAAGTCACAGTCTCTAAAGCATCACATTAAAAAGTATATTGGCAAAATAACCAATGTCATCTTTGATCTCACCATGTCATACATAGCTTGATTATATCTACTCAAAACATTCTACTCTTAGTAATGTTCTGGGAAGTGCAAGCTATAAAATTCTTTTCATAGCTCATCAGACATTCGCTAAATTCGTAACTTAAATTCTTTCTGCAATCCAATTGTAGATACATAAATTTTGTTACAATTGGTTCTACTTCATTCTGGAAAAACCTTTCAAAACATTTCAAAAGATTTATGTCTCAGTAAATATAAATATCTTCTTGTGTCAATCTTGAACATAGATAAATCCACTACTTGCAACAACACGTATTGAACTACACACATCAACATGCATGTTCCAGTTATTACTTTTCTCGTTGTTTATGGCTTGTGAATGGTATTTTAGTTTATTTCACTATTTGGACGAAAGTTGCAAGTGTCGGATGATTCACAATCAGATGACTTTAATATCCATCATTATGGAATTTCTCCATGCTGGTTTCTCCAATATGACTAAATGCAGTGGCACACATATGTGGTATTATTTTAGTCTGACGACATTTAGCATCACTATTATGGATGTTCAATTTTATTATCGATATTCATAACATACATCCTATTCATAATAGGAGTATGGCCTTTTGTTCAAAATATCAAATAACTATTGTTCTCTCATGAACAACCGCCTTGCAACTTCTTGATACGTCTTCAAAGTATCTATAATTTTTTATTGTTCCATGCTACTATATTATCAATCTTGGATGCTTTATATGGATTTTTATGCTATTTTATATCATTTTTTAGACAAATATATTAACCCAGTGCCCACTGCCACTTGTTGTTTTCTACTTGTTTTTGGCTTTTTAGAAAATCAATACCAAATGAAGTCCAAACACGATGAAACTTTATGGTGATTTTTTCTGGACTAGAAGGGGCCCTAGAAGATTCGGGAGGAGACCAGAAGAGTCGCGATCACACAAGGCGCGCCCTGGGGGTAGGGCGCACCCCCTGAGCTCACGCGGCGACAGCTCGCGGGGCAGCTCCAACAGCGGCAGCAGCTCACGGGACGACAGCTAGGGTCCGGTGGTCGCCGGCGTTGAGGCGTTCCGACGAGGTCGCGCTCGGGGAAGACCATGGCGGGAGCTGAAAGTTCCCTCCTGCAGATGCCCTTCACCTATCTTGGGTTACCCCTTGGTACCACTCAGCCTTCCATTCAGGATCTTATGTCGATGGTGTGTCGTGCAGAGAGAAGGATCACTGCTGCTATGTCAATGATGTCCTATGCTGGTAAACTCTCATTAGTGAATTCATGGATCACCTCCATCGTAATGTTTGCCATGTGCACCATAAGATTAAATCCTAAAGTCATAGCTCAGCTGGACAAAATTAGGAGGCATTGTCTCTGGATTAAAAAGACTGACCAAGGCACCAAGAGCAACTCACTGGCAGCATGGGACCTGGTCTGCCGCCCCAAGAAACATGGGGGTTTGGGTATCATCAACCTACACATCCATAATAATGCCATGTTGCTCAAATTCTTGCACAAGTTCTATAACCGCTTGGACATCCCCTGGGTCCATCTGATCTGGGACACGTATTATCCTCACACAATACCACATGCCCAGGACCCTTGTGGTTCATTCTGGTGGAAAGATGTTATGCAAGTCAGCCCAACATTCAGAGGGGCTTCTTCGGTTAAGGTGCATGAGGGGTCCTCGGTTCTGTTCTGGAAGGATGCATGGCAAACTGAAATCTTGTCGGATGCCTTCCCTCGAGCGTTCTCCTGCACTAAAAATGAAGACATCTCTGTTCGGGACTACTTGAGTGTTGCTGCCAACCCACACGAGACATTCCGGCTGCCCTTATCTCCTCGGGCGTATGATGAGTTCACGCAGATGAACCAGCTCATCAATGACACCCAACTAGAAGAGTATGGCAAGGACACCTGGACCTACATTTGGGGGTGCCAATGCGTTCAAAGCAAAAAACTTCTACGACTATTGCTTCAGAAACATAGAGGTACATGTTGCTTACAAATGGCTATGGAGATCAAAATCGATATCCAAGCACAAGGTCTTCGGTTGGTTTCTATTGACAGACCGTCTTAACACACGCAGTATGCTCAAAAGAAGACATTACAAAATTGGATCCAACTTGAACTGCTTGTTGTGTGGTTTTCACGTTGAAGAGATAGTTGAGCACTTGTTCTTCCATTGCACCTTCAATGCTGAATGCTGGAACATTGTGGGCATTCATTGGTCAGCCCAGCAGCACATGCTCAAGCTATTGGAAGAAGCCAAGCAGACTTGGGACCGACCTATGTTCATGGACATCTTTCTAGTAGCTGCATGGAGCCTATGGAAGGAGAGGAACAACCACTATTTCCAACACATTGTGCCTTTTGTCCCTTCCTGGAAACAAAGATTCAAGTCAGACTTTGCCAATCTCAAATATAGGAGTTCTAAGGATAATAAGGAGTTCATTGCTGCCTACCTTAGTCTAGTCTAGTCTAAGTAAAACTCTCGTTACGGTTGTAACACACCCTTTGTATTCTCCCTGGTTTTTCTTTTCTTTACCACACCCAAAGTGGTGTCTGGTGCCATGTAAATATGTAACCCTATTTCATTAATTCATTGGCAGTAGGAGCCTCTCCTACTGTTTCCAGTGTCACAAAAAAAGTTCCCTCCCGCAAACCGTTTATTATTTTTGCACGTCCTTGCAAAAGTTGCCCCCAATCTCGTAGATATGAAGAAAATGAGCCCGCGGATTAGGGATCCCATAAAAAAATCTGGGATGGCCGAATTTGCGGGATATATTCAGTACGGGTTTACAGCCTCCGTCATGCAAATAGCAATTATTTTACCGGATGGCCCGGTTTGCGGGACCTGCTAGAGATGCTCTAATAGCCGACGCATTGGCTTGCGTTGATGGGTTCCCTAATTTTTGTTAGAGCATCTCCACGCCCCCAACAGGCCCCCCAAGGCACCTTTTTTATCGCTGGCGCAAAAAAAGCACCCAGTCGCGCTCCCAGGAGCCCAAATTTCGCTGGTTTGGGCCAAACTTGGTGCCGGCGGACCCAGGCCGAACCCAGCGCACTGGACGGCGACCGGGGGCGCGGGGGGAAGAAAAACGGTGAGAAAACAACCCATGCTAGATTCCCACCCTGTGGGCCCGCCAAGTCAGCGACTAGGCTTCGTCGTCCACATCGCCTCGCCTCGGCTCCCGCACGAATCAATGCTGTCGCCGGTTAGCCTTCCATTGATGAAGGACGGCGCAGTGATGGCAAGCCATCGCCGCGCGTCCCTGCCCTCCACCCTTTCAAGCCACGCGTCCACACCGCTCCCGCCCTCTCGCCGCTCGCCGCACACTCGCCAAGCCATCCCTCTCTTGCCTTCACCGCTCCAGTGCCGACCACCTTTCTCACACAAAAAACCGGCCTTCCCTTCACCGTCGCCACACTCACCATGGTGGAGAGGTTCCCCGGCGACGGGGCGGCGGCCAACGGCTTTGGCCGCCGCTGGCTGCATGTGTGGGAGGCTCGCCTGCTGCAGGAGACGAACTACCCAACGCCGCCCGACATGCGCGTGCCGGGTGCATGGCGGCTGAGCGCAGGCGGCGTTCCCGTGCCTCCGCCGCCCTCCGACGCAGAACGCCCCGCCGAGATCGCGGCGATCGAAGCCAACCTGCCGGAGCAAGCGCGCCAACAGCCACGGTAAGCGGCAGACAACCACGCGCTGTGGACCACGTACTTCCAGTGGCGCCATGCCGAGCAGCTGGCGTCCACCAACGGCGGCCCGATGCTACCTCTTGAGCACCGCATTGGTTTTCCCTTCAAGAGGAAAGGGTGATGCAGTAAACTAGCGTAAGTATTTCCCTCAGTTTTTTAGAACCAAGGTATCAATCTAGTAGGAGACCACGCTCGAGTCCCACGCACCTACACAAACAAATAAGAACCTTGCAACCAACGCGATAAAGGGGTTGTCAATCCCTTCACGGCCACTTGCAAAAGTGAGATCTGATAGAGATGATAAGATAATATTTTTGGTATTTTTATGATAAAGACTAAAAGTAAAGAAAGCAAAATAAACGGCGAAAGAAATGGCTTGTTGACGGGAGATTAATATGGTAGAAAATAGACCCTGGGGCCATAGGTTTCACTAGTGGCTTCTCTCAAGATAGCATAAGTATTACGGTGGGTAAACGAATCACTGTCGAGCAATTGATAGAATTGAGCATAGTTATGAGAATATCTAGGTATGATCATGTATATAGGCATCACGTCCGTGACAAGTAGACCGACTCCTGCCTGCATCTACTACTATTACTCCACACATCGACCGCTATCCAGCATGCATCTAGAGTATTAAGTTCATAAGAACAGAGTAATGCTTTAAGCAAGATGACATGATGTAGAGGGATAAACTCATGCAATATGATATAAACCCCATCTTTTTATCCTCGATGGCAACAATACAATACGTGTCATTTCCCCTACTGTCATTGGGATCGAGCACCGCAAGATTGAACCCAAAGCTAAGCACTTCTCCCATTGCAAGAAAGATCAATCTAGTAGGCCAAACCAAACTGATAATTCGAAGAGACTTGCAAAGATAACCAATCATACATAAAAGAATTCAGAGGAGATTCAAACATTGTTCATAGATAATCTTGATCATAAACCCACAATTCATCGGATCTCGACAAACACACCGCAAAAAGAGTTACATCGAATAGATCTCCAAGAAGATCGAGGAGAACTTTGTATTGAGATCCAAAGAGAGAGAAGAAGCCATCTAGCTAATAACTATGGACCCGAAGGTCTGAGGTAAACTACTCACACATCATCGGAGAGGCTATGGTGTTGATGTAGAAGCCCTCCGTGATCAATGCCACCTCCGGTGGAGCACCTAAAAAGGCCCCAAGATGGGATCTCACGGGTACAGAAGGTTGCGGCGGTGGAAATAGGGTTTTGGCTCCGTATCTGATGGTTTGGGTATGTAGGTATATATAGGAGGAAGAAGTAGGTCGGTGGAGCCACGAGGGGCCCACAAGGGTGGAGGGCACGCCCAGGGGGGTAGGCGCGCCCCCCTACCTCGTGGCTTCCTCGTTGGTTGCTTGATGTCCACTCCAAGTCCTCTGGATCACGTTTGTTCCGAAAATCACGTTCCCGAAGGTTTCATTCCGTTTGGACTCCGTTTGATATCCTTTTCCTTCGAAACACTGAAATAGGCAAAAAAACAGCAATTTGGGCCGGGCCTCCGGTTAATAGGTTAGTCCCAAAAATAATATAAAAGTGTATAATAAAGCCCATTAAACGTCCAAAACAGAATATATAATAGCATGGAACAATCAAAAATTATAGATACGTTGGAGACGTATCAAGCATCCCCAAGCTTAATTCCTGCTTGTCCTCGAGTAGGTAAGTGATAAAAACAGAATTTTTGATGTGGAATGCTACTTGGCATAATTTTCAATGTAATTCTCTTATTTGTGGCATGAATATTCAGATCCAAAAGATTGAAGATAAAAGTTTAATATTGACATAAAAGTAATAATACTTCAAGCATACTAACTAAGCAATTATGTCTTCTCAAAATAACATGGCCAAAGAAAGTTCATCCCTACAAAATCATATAGTTTGGTCATGCTCCATTTTTGTCACACAAGAATGCTCTCATCATGCACAACCCCGATGACAAGCCAAGCAATTGTTTCATACTTTAGTAATCTCAAACTTTTTTCAACTTTCACGCAATATATGAGCGTGAGCTATGGATATAACACTATGGGTGGAATAGAATACGATGACGGGGGTTATGTGGAGAAGACAAAAAAGGAGAAAGTCTCACATTGACGCGGCTAATCAACGAGTTAGGGAGATGCCCATCAATTGATGTCAATGCAAGGAGTAGGGATTGCCATGCAATGGATGCACTAGAGCTAAAAATATATGAAAGCTCAATAAACTAAGTGGGTGTGCATCCAACTTGCTTGCTCACGAAGACCTAGGGCATTTGAGGAAGCCCATTGTTGGAATATACAAGCCAAGTTCTATAATGAAAAATTCCCACTAGTATATGAAAGTGACAAAACAAGAGACTCTCTATCATAAAGATCATGGTGCTACTTTGAAGCACAAGTGTGGAAAAAGGATAGTAGCATTTGTCCCCTTTTTATTTTTTTATTTTTTTGGGCTTTTGGCCTTTCTTTTTTTGGGACAATGCTCTATGAATGATGATCATCACACTTCTATTTATTTACAACTCAATGATTACAACTCGATACTAGAACAAAGTATGACTCTATATGAATGCCTCCGGCGGTGTACCGGGATGGGCAATGAATCAAGAGTGACATGTATGAAATAATATGCATGGTGGCTTTGCCACAAATACGATGTCAACTACATGATCATGCAAGGCAATATGACAATGATGAAACGTGTCATGATAAACGGTGGAAAGTTGCATGGCAATATATCTCGGAATGGCTATGGAAATGCCATAATAGATAGGCATGGTGGCTGTTTTGAGGAAGATATAAGGAGGTTTATGTGTGATAGAGCGTATCGTATCATGGGGTTTGGATGCATCGGCGAAGTTTGCACCAACTCTCAAGGTGAGAAAGGGCAATGCACGGTACCGAAGAGGCTAGCAATGATGGAAGGGTGAGAGTGCATATAATCCATGGACTCAACATTAGTCATAAAGAACTCACATACTTATTGCAAAAATCTACAAGTCGTCAAAAACCAAGCACTATGCGCATGCTCCTAGGGGGATAGATTGGTAGGAAAAGACCATCGCTTGTCCCCGACTGCCACTCATAAGGAGGACAATCAAACAACACCTCATGTTTCAAATTTGTTACACAACGTTTACCATATGTGCATGCTACGGAACTTGCAAGCGTCAACACAAGTATTTCTCAAATTCACAACTACTCAACTAGCACAACTTTAATATTACTACCTCCATATCTCAAAACAATCATCAAGCATGAAACTTTTCTTAGTATTCAACGCACTTATAAGAAAGTTTTTACTAATCTTGGATGCCTATCATATTAGGACTAATTTCACAATTTAAGCACATTACCATGCTGTTTTGTAGGACTCTCAAAATGATATAAGTGAAGCATGAGAGAACAATAGTTTCTATAAAACAAAACCACCACCGTGCTCTAAAAGATATAAGTGAAGCACTAGAGCAAAAACTATATAGCTCAAAAGATATAAGTGAAGCACATAGAGTACTCTAATAAATTATGAATCATGTGTGTCTCTCTCAAAAGTGTATTCAGCAAGGATGAGTTTGGTAAACTAAAAGCAAAGACTCAAATCATACAAGACGCTTCAAGCAAAACACATATCTGAAGGAAATATGCCCTAGAGGCAATAATAAAGTATTATATATTTCCTTATATCATGATAAATGTTTATTATTCATGCTAGAATTGTATTAACTGGAAACGTAATACATGTGTGAATACATAGACAAACAGAGTGTCACTAGTATGCCTCTACTTGACTAGCTCGTTAACCAAAGATGGTTATGTTTCCTAGCCATAGACATGAGTTGTCATTTGATTAACGGGATCACCTCATTAGGAGAATGACGTGATTGACTTGACCCATTTCGTTAGCTTAGCACCCGATCGTTTAGTATGTTGCTATTGCTTTCTTCATGACTTATACATGTTCCTATGACTATGAGATTATGCAACTCCCGTTTACCGGAGGAACACTTTGTGTGCTACCAAACGTCACAACGTAAATGGGTGATTATAAAGGTGCTCTACAGGTGTCTCCAAAGGTACTTGTTGGGTTGGCGTATTTCGAGATTAGGATTTGTCACTCCGATTGTCGGAGAGGTGTCTCTGGGCCCACTGGGTAATGCACATCACTATAAGCCTTGCAAGCATTGTGGCTAATGAGTTAGTTGTGGGATGATGTATTACGGAACGAGTAAAGAGACTTGCCGGTAACGAGATTGAACTAGGTATCGGGATACCGACGATCAAATCTCGGGCAAGTAACATACCGGTGACAAAGGGAACAACGTATGTTGTTATGCGGTCTGACCGATAAAGATCTTCGTAGAATATGTGGGAGCCAATATGGGCATCCAGGTCCCGCTATTGGTTATTGACCGGAGACGTGTCTCGGTCATGTCTACATAGTTCTCGAACCCGTAGGGTCCGCACGCTTAACGTTACGATGACAGTTTTATTGAGTTTTGATGTACCGAAGGAGTTCGGAGTCCCGGATGAGATCAGGGAATGACGAGGAGTCTCGAAATGGTCGAGACGTAAAGATCGATATATTGGACGACTATATTCGGACTTCGGAAAGGTTCCGAATGATTCGGGTATTTTTCGGAGTACCGGAGAGTTACGGGAATTCGTATTGGGCCTTAATGGGCCATACGGGAAAGGAGAGAAAGGCCTCAAAAGGTGGTTGCGCCCCTCCCCTTGGTCTGGTCCGAATTGGACTAGGGAAGGGGGGCGCCTCCTTCCTTCCTTCTCTTTTTCCCTTCCCCTTTTCCTATTCCATGTGGGAGGAGGAATCCTACTAGGACTAGGGAGTCCTAGTAGGACTCCAACCTTCTGGCGCGCCCCAGGGGCTGGCCGGCCTCCCCTCCTCCATCCTTTATATACGGGGGCAGGGGGCACCCCATAGACACAACAATTGATCCTTGAGATCTCTTAGCCGTGTGCGGTGCCCCCTCCACCATATTACACCTCGATAATACCGTTGCGGAGCTTAGGCGAAGCCCTGCGTCGGTGGAACATCATCATCGTCACCACGCCGTCGTGCTGACGAAACTCTCCCTCAACACTCGGCTGGATCGGAGTTCGAGGGACGTCATCGAGCTGAACGTGTGTAGAACTCGGAGGTGCCGTACGTTCGGTACTTGATCGGTCGGATCGTGAAGACGTACGTCTACATCAACCGCGTTGTGATAACGCTTCCGCTGTCGGTCTATGAGGGTACGTGGACAACACTCTCCCCTCTCGTTGCTATGCATCACCATGATCTTGCGTGTGCGTAGGAAATTTTTTAAAATTACTACGTTCCCCAACAGTGGTATCAGAGCCTGGTTTTATGCGTTGATGCTATGCATGAGTAGAACACAAGTGAAGTCATACTGCTTACCAGCATGTCATACTTTGGTTCAGCGGTATTGTGAGATGAAGCGGCCCGGACCGACATTACACGTACGCTTACGCGAGACTGGTTTCACCGTTCGGAGCACTCGTTGCTTAAAGGTGACTGGCGGGTGTCTGTCTCTCTCACTTTAGTTGAACCGAGTGTGGCTACGCCTGGTCCTTGCGAAGGTTAAAACAGCACCAACTTGACAAACTATCGTTGTGGTTTTGATGCGTAGGTAAGAACGGTTCTTGCTAAGCCCGTAGCAGCCACGTAAAACATGCAACAACAAAGTAGAGGACGTCTAACTTGTTTTTGCAGGGCATGTTGTGATGTGATATGGTCAAGACATGATGTGATATAATGTGTTGTATGAGATGATCATGTTTTGTAACCGAGTTATCGGCAACTGGCAGGAGCCATATGGTTGTCGCTTTATTGTATCAGATGCAATCGCCATGTAATAGTTTTACTTTATCACTAAGCGGTAGCGATAGTCGTAAAAGCAATAAGTTGGCGAGACGACAACGATACTACGATGGAGATCAAGGTGTCGAGCCGGTGACGATGGTGATCATGACGGTGCTTCGGAGATGGAGATCACAAGCACGGTGCTTCGGAGATGGAGATCACAAGCACAAGATGATGATGGCCATATCATATCACTTATATTGATTGCATGTGATGTTAATCCTTTATGCATCTTATCTTGCTTTGATTGACGGTAGCATTATAAGATGATCTCTCACTAAAATTTCAAGATAAAAGTGTTCTCCCTGAGTATGCACCGTTGCAAAAGTTCTTCGTGCTGAGACACCACGTGTTAATCGGGTGTGATAGGCTCTACATTCAAATACAACGGGTGCAAAACAGTTGCACACGCGGAATACTCAGGTTAAACTTGACGAGCCTAGCATATACAGATATGGCCTCGGAACACAGAGACCGAAAGGTCGAGCGTGAATCATATAGTAGATATGATCAACATAGTGATGTTCACCATTGAAACTACTCCATCTCACGTGTTAATCGGACATGGTTTAGTTGCTTTGGATCACGTAATCACTTAGATGATTAGAGGGATGTCTATCTAAGTGGGAGTTCTTAAGTAATATGATTAATTGAACTTAAATTTATCATGAACTTAGTCCTGATAGTATTTTGCAAATTATGTTGTAGATCAATAGCTCGCGTTGTTGCTTCCCTGTTTATTTTTGATATGTTCCTAGAGAAAAATTATGTTGAAAGATGTTAGTAGCAAAGATGCGGATTGGATCCGTGATCTGAGGATTATCCTCATTGCTGCACAGAAAAATTATGTCCTTGATGCACCGCTAGGTGACAGACCTATTGCAGGAGCAGATGCAGACGTTATGAACGTTTGGCTAGCTCAATATGATGACTACTTGATAGTTTAGTGCACCATGCTTAACGGCTTAGAATCAGGAATTTTCAAAGACGTTTTGAACGTCATGGACCATATAAGATGTTCCAGGAGTTGAAGTTAATATTTCAAGCAAATACCCGAGTTGAGAGATATGAAGTCTCCAACAAGTTCTATAGCTAAAAGATGGAGGAGAATCGCTCAACTAGTGAGCATGTGCTCAGATTGTCTGGGTACTACAATCGCTTGAATCAAGTGGGAGTTAATCTTCCAGATAAAATAGTGATTGACAGAATTCTCTAGTCACCATCACCAAGTTAGTAGAACTTCGTGATGAACTATAGTATGCAAGGGATGACGAAAGTAATTCCCGAGCTCTTCGTGATGCTGAAATCGACGAAGGTAGAAATCAAGAAAAACATCAAGTGTTGATGGTTGACGAGACCCTTCAAGTGTTGATGGTTGACAAGACCACTAGTTTCAAGAAAAGGGCAAAGGGAAGAAGGGGAACTTCAAAAAGAACGGCAAGCAAGTTGCTACTCAAGTGAAGAAGCCCAAGTCTGTACCTAAGCCTGAGACTAAGTGCTTCTACTGCAAAGGGACTGGTCAACTGGAAGCGGAACTACCCCAACTATTTGGTGGATAAGAAAGATGGCAAAGTGAACAAAGGTATATTGGATATACATGTTATTGATGTGTACTTACTAGTGTTTATAGCAACCCCTCAGTATTTGATACTGGTTCAGTTGCTAAGAGTAGTAACTCGAAACGGGAGTTGCAGAATAAACAGAGACTAGTAAAAGGCGAGGTGACGATGTGTGTTGGAAGTAGTTCCAAGATTGATATGATCATCATCGCACACTCCCTATACTTTCGGGATTAGTGTTGAAACTAAATAAGTGTTATTTGGTGTTTGCGTTGAGCATGAATATGATTTGATCATGTTTATTGCAATACGGTTATTCATTTAAGTTAGAGAACAATTGTTGTTCTGTTTACATGAATAAAAACCTTCTATGGTCACACACACCAACGAAAATGGTTTGTTGGATCTCGATCGTAGTGATACACATATTCATAATATTGAAGCCAAAAGATGCAAAGTTAATAATGATAGTGCAACTTATTTGTGGCACTGCCGTTTGGGTCATATTGGTGTAAAGCGCATGAAGAAACTCCATACTGATGGAATTTTGGAATCACTTGATTTGAATCACTTGGAACTTGCGAACCGTGCCTTATGGGCAAGATGACCAAAACACCGTTCTCCGGTACTATGGAGGGAGCAACAGATTTGTTGGAAATCATACAACAGATGTATGTGGTCCGATGAATATTGAGGCTCGTGGCGGATATCGTTATTTTCTGACCTTCACAGATGATTTGAGCAGATATGGGTATATCTACTTGATGAAACACAAAGTCTGAAACATTTGAAAAGTTCAAAGAATTTCAGAGTGAAGTGGAGAATCATCGTAACAAGAAAATAAAAGTTTCTACGATATGATCGCAGAGGTAAAATATTTGAGTTACGAGTTTGGCCTTCAGTTAAAACAATGTGAAATAGTTTCACTACTCACGCCACCTGGAACACCACAGTGTAATGGTGTGTCCGAACGTCATAACCGTACTTTATTGGATATAGTGCAATCTATGATGTCTCTTACCAATTTACCACTATCGTTTTGGGTTATGCATTAGAGACAGCTACATTCACGTTAAAAAAGGGCACCATCAAAATCCGCTGAGACGACGCCTTATGAACTGGGTTTGGCAAGAAACCAAAGTTGTCGTTTCTTAAAATTTGGGGTTGCGATGCTTATGTGAAAAAGTTTCATCCTGATAAGCTCAAACCTAAATCGGAGAAATGTGTCTTCATAGGATACCCAAAGGAGACAGTTGGGTACACCTTCTATCACAGATTCGAAGGCAAGACATTCGTTGCTTAGTATGGATCCTTTCTAGAGAAGGAGTTTCTCTCGAAAGATGTGAGTGGGAGGAAAGTAGAACTTGATGAGGTAACTGTACCTGCTCCCTTATTGGAAAGTAGTTCATCACAGAAATCTGTTCCTGTGACTCCTACACCAATTAGTGAGGAAGTTAATGATGATGATCATGTAACTTCAGATCAAGTTACTACCAAACCTCGTAGGTAAACCAGAGTAAGATCCGCACCAGAGTGGTACGGTAATCCTCTTCTGGAGGTTATGTTACTAGACCATGACGAACCTACGAACTATGAAGAAGCGATGGTGAGCCCAGATTCCGCAAAATGGCTTGAGGCCATGAAATCTGAGATGAGATCCATGTATGAGAACAAAGTGTGGACTTTGGTTGACTT
The DNA here is from genome assembly GCF_018294505.1 of Triticum aestivum. Taxonomy (NCBI): domain Eukaryota; kingdom Viridiplantae; phylum Streptophyta; class Magnoliopsida; order Poales; family Poaceae; genus Triticum; species Triticum aestivum. The sequence goes on from NC_057799.1 coordinate 209,386,491, forward strand.
GCCCGATGATCGGCAAGCAATTGCGAATAAATGGATCGTCAAGAGGAAGACGGACGCTGATAGTAGTATCACTATCTACAAAGCTAGAATTGTCGCAAAAAGGTTTTCGACAAGTTCAAGATGTTGACTACGATGAGAGTTTCTCACTCGTATCTATGCTTAAAGTCTGTCTGAATCATGTTAGCAATTGCCGCATTTTATGAAATATGGCAAATGGATAAACAAAACTGCATTCCTTAATGGATTTATTAAAGAAGAGTTGTATATGATGCAACCAGGAAGTTTTGTCAATCCTAAAGGTGCTAACAAAATATGCAAGCTCCAGCGATCCATCTATGGACTGGTGCAAGCATCTCGGAGTTGGAATATACACTTTAATAAGTTGATCAAAGGATATAGTTTTATACAGACTTGCGGTGAAGCCTGTATTTACAAGAAAGTGAGTGGGAGCACTACAGCATTTCTGATAAGTATATGTGAATGACATATTGTTGATCGGAAATAATGTAGAATTATTCTGTAAAGCATAAAGGAGTGTTTTGAAATGAGTTTTTCAAAGAAAGACCTCGGTGAAGCTGCTTACATATTGAGCATCAAGATCTATAGAGATAGATGAAGACGCTTGATAAGTTTTTCAATGAGTACATACCTTAACAAGATTTTGAAGTAGTTCAAAATAGAACAGTCAAAGAAAAGAGTTTCTTGCCTGTGTTACATGGTGTGAAATTGAGTAAGACTCAAAGCCCGACCACGGCAGAAGATAGAAAGAGAATGAAAGTCATTCCCTATGCCTTGGCCATAGGTTCTATAAAGTATGCCATGCTGTATACCAGATCTATTGTATACCCTACACTGATTTTGGCAAGGGAGTACAATAGTGATCTAGGAGTAGATCACTGGACAGCGGTCAAAATTATCCTTAGTGGAATAAGGATATGTTTCTCGATTATGGAAGTGAAAAAAAGGTTCGTCGTAAAGGGTTACGTCGATGCAAGTTTTGACACTAATCTAGATGACTCTAAATCTCGGTCTAGATGCATATTGAAAGTGGGAGCAATTAGCTAGAGTAGCTCCGTGCAGAGCATTGTAGACATAGAAATTTGCAAAATACTTACGGATCTGAATGTGACAGACCCGTTGACTAAAATTATCTCACAATCAAAACATGATCACACCTTAGTACTCTTTGGGTGTTAATCACATAGCGATGTGAACTAGATTATTGACTCTAGTAAACCCTTTGAGTGTTGGTCACATAGAGATGTGAACTATGGGTGTTAATCACATGGTGATGTGAATTATTGATGTTAAATCACATGGCGATGTGAACTAGATTATTGACTCTAGTGCAAGTGGGAGACTGAAGGAAATATGCCCTAGAGGCAATAATAAAGTATTATATATTTCCTTATATCATGATAAATGTTTATTATTCATGCTAGAATTGTATTAACTGGAAACGTAATACATGTGTGAATACATAGACAAACAGAGTGTCACTAGTATGCCTCTACTTGACTAGCTCGTTAATCAAAGATGGTTATGTTTCCTAGCCATAGACATGAGTTGTCATTTGATTAACGGGATCACCTCATTAGGAGAATGACGTGATTGACTTGACCCATTCCGTTAGCTTAGCACCCGATCGTTTAGTATGTTGCTATTGCTTTCTTCATGACTTATACATGTTCCTATGACTATGAGATTATGCAACTCCCGTTTACCGGAGGAACACTTTGTGTGCTACCAAACGTCACAACGTAAATGGGTGATTATAAAGGTGCTCTACAGGTGTCTCCAAAGGTACTTGTTGGGTTGGCGTATTTCGAGATTAGGATTTGTCACTCCGATTGTCGGAGAGGTATCTCTGGGCCCACTCGGTAATGCACATCACTATAAGCCTTGCAAGCATTGTGACTAATGAGTTAGTTGCGGGATGATGTATTACGGAACGAGTAAAGAGACTTGCCGGTAACGAGATTGAACTAGGTATCGAGATACCGACGATCAAATCTCGGGCAAGTAACATACCGGTGACAAAGGGAACAACGTATGTTGTTATGCGGTCTGACCGATAAAGATCTTCGTAGAATATGTGGGAGCCAATATGGGCATCCAGGTCCCGCTATTGGTTATTGACCGGAGACGTGTCTCGGTCATGTCTACATAGTTCTCGAACCCGTAGGGTCCGCACGCTTAACGTTACGATGACAGTTTTATTGAGTTTTGATGTACCGAAGGAGTTCGGAGTCCCGGATGAGATCGGGGATATGACGAGGAGTCTCGAAATGGTCGAGACGTAAAGATCGATATATTGGACGACTATATTCGGACTTCGGAAAGGTTCCGAATGATTCGGGTATTTTTCGGAGTACCGGAGAGTTACGGGAATTCGTATTGGGCCTTAATGGGCCATACGGGAAAGGAGAGAAAGGCCTCAAAAGGTGGCTGCGCCCCTCCCCTTGGTCTGGTCCGAATTGGACTAGGGAAGGGGGGCGCCTCCTTCCTTCCTTCTCTTTTTCCCTTCCCCTTTTCCTATTCCATGTGGGAGGAGGAATCCTACTAGGACTAAGGAGTCCTAGTAGGACTCCAACCTTTTGGCGCGCCCCAGGGGCTGGCCGGCCTCCCCTCCTCCATCCTTTATATACGGGGGCAGGGGGCACCCCATAGACACAACAATTGATCCTTGAGATCTCTTAGCCGTGTGCGGTGCCCCCCTCCACCATATTACACCTCGATAATACCGTTGCGGAGCTTAGGCGAAGCCCTGCGTCGGTGGAACATCATCATCGTCACCACGCCGTCGTGCTGACAAAACTCTTCCTCAACACTCGGCTGGATCGGAGTTCGAGGGACGTCATCGAGCTGAACGTGTGTAGAAATCGGAGGTGCCGTACGTTCGGTACTTGACCGGTCGGATCGTGAAGACGTACGACTACATCAACCGCGTTGTGATAACGCTTCCGCTGTCGGTCTACGAGGGTACGTGGACAACACTCTCCCCTCTCGTTGATATGCATCACCATGATCTTGCGTGTGCGTAGGAAATTTTTTAAAATTACTACGTTCCCCAACAATATCATGTGGTGAATAAAAATATAGCTCTAAGTAAAGTTACCGATGGACGAAGACGAAAGAGGGGATGCCTTCTGGGTCATCCCCAAGCTTTGGCTTTTTGGTGTCCTTGGTTTTACCTTGGGGTGCCTTGGGCATCCCCAAGCTTAGGCTCTTGCCACTCCTTGTTCCATAATCCATCAAATCTTTATCCAAAACTTGAAAACTTCACAACACAAAACTCAACAGAAAATCTCATAAGCTCTGTTAGTGAAAGAAAAGAAAACACCACTTCAAGGTACTGTATTGAACTCATTCTTTATTTTTATTGGTATTAAACCTACTGTATTCCAACTTCTCTATTGTTTATAAACTATTTTACTAACCATAGACTCATCAAAATAAGCAAACAACACACGAAAAACAGAATCTGTCAAAAACAGAACAGTCTGTAGTAATCTGCAACTAACGCAAACTTCCAGAACTCTAAAACTTCTACCAAAATAGGACGACCTAAATAATTTGTTTATTGATCTTCTGCAATTTGAATCAGTATTTTATCACGTTCTGGTGATTTTAAACAATTGTTGTTGTGAACAGCAAGTTTCTGGAATTTTCAGCAAGATCAAATAACTATCATCCAAGAAGATCCTATAGGTTTTACTTGCCACAAACACTAATTAAACACACAAAAACAAATCTAACCAGAGGCTAGATCAAAGATTTATTGAATAACAACAAGTAAAAATATTGGGTTGTCTCCCAAGAAGCGCTTTTCTTTAAAGGCCTTTTAGCCAGGCATTGAGAATTTTAATGATGCTCGCATAAAAGACAAGAATTGAAGCGCGAAGAGAGCATCATGAAACACGTGACAAACACATCTAAGTCTAGCATACTTCCTATGCATAGGCATCTTATAGAAAAACAAATTATCATAGCAAGAAAAAACTAGCATATGCAAGGAAGCGGAAAGGAACAATAGCAATCTCAACATAACGAGAGGTAATTTAGTAACATGAAAATTTCTATAACCATATTTTCCTCTCATAATAATTACATGTAGGATCATAAGAAAATTCAACAATATATCTATCACATAACATATTCTCAACACGATCCACATGCATGCGAAGTTGACACTCTTCCAAAATAGTGGGATTATCATTAATTAAAGTCATGACCTCTCCAAGCCCACTTTTATCAAAAATTTCATAAGATTGATCCAAATATGTGGGATCTAAAGTTGACACTCTTCCAAACCCACTTTCAATATTATTGTAAACACTATTATCAATCTCATATTCATCATGGGGCCTAAATAAATTTTCAAGATCATAAGAAGAATCACCCCAATCATGATCATTGCAACAAGTAGTAGACATAGCAAACTTAGCATCCCCAAGCTTAGGGTTTTGCATATCATTAACACAATTGACATTAATAGAATTTATAATAACATCATTGCAATCATGCTTTTTATTCAAAGATCTATCGTGAATCACTTCATAAAGCACTTCATCACAATTTTTTTAGATTCATGGATTTCAAGCAAAACCTCATAAAGATAATCTAGTGCACTCAAATCACTAGGAATTGGTTCAACATAATAGGATCTCTTAAAAAGATTGGCAAGCGGATGAGGATCCATAGATCTTAGGTTCTCTGTTTAGCAACAAATACACAACTATTCCAACCAAACGAGCAAACGAGCCAAGTAAGACATAAAGGCAAACGAAAAAGACGAACAGAAGAAGGGCGAATAAAACGGCAAGGGTGAAGTGGGGGAGAGGAAAACAAGAGGCAAATGGCAAATAATGTAATGCGAGGGATAAGAGTTTGTGATGGGTACTTGGTATGTCTTGACTTGTGCGTAGACTCCCCGGCAACGGCGCCAGAAATCCTTCTTGCTACCTCTTGAGCATTGCGTTGGTTTTCCCTTGAAGAGGAAAGGGTGATGCAGTAAAATAGCGTAAGTATTTCCCTCAGTTTTTGAGAGCCAAGGTATCAATCCAGTAGGAGACCACGCTCGAGTCCCACGCACCTACACAAACAAATAAGAACCTTGCAACCAACGCGATAAAGGGGTTGTCAATCCCTTCACGGCCACTTGCAAAAGTGAGATCTGATAGAGATGATAAGATAATATTTTTAGTATTTTTATGATAATGACTAAAAGTAAAGAAAGCAAAATAAACGGCGAAAGAAATGGCTTGTTGACGGGAGATTAATATGATAGAAAATATACCCGGGGGCCATAGGTTTCACTAGTGGCTTCTCTCAAGATAGCATAAGTATTACGGTGGGTAAACGAATCACTGTCGAGCAATTGATAGAATTGAGCATAGTTATGAGAATATCTAGGTATGATCATGTATATAGGCATCACGTCCGTGACAAGTAGACCGACTCCTGCCTGCATCTACTACTATTACTCCACACATCGACCGCTATCCAGCATGCATCTAGAGTATTAAGTTCATAAGAACAGAGTAATGCTTTAAGCAAGATGACATGATGTAGAGGGATAAACTCATGCAATATGATATAAACCCCATTTTTTATCCTTGATGGCAACAATACAATACGTGTCGTTTCCCCTACTGTCACTGGGATCGAGCACCACAAGATTGAACCCAAAGCTAAGCACTTCTCCCATTGCAAGAAAAATCAATCTAGTAGGCCAAACCAAACTGATAATTCGAAGAGACTTGCAAAGATAACCAATCATACATAAAAGAATTCAGAGGAGATTCAAATATTGTTCATGGATAATCTTGATCATAAACCCACAATTCATCGGATCTCGACAAACACACCGCAAAAAGAGTTACATCGTATAGATCTCCAAGAAGATCGAGGAGAACTTTGTATTGAGATCCAAAGAGAGAGAAGAAGCCATCTAGCTAATAACTATGGACCCGAAGGTCTGAGGTAAACTACTCACACATCATCGGAGAGGCTATGGTGTTGATGTAGAAGCCCTCCGTGATCAACGCCCCCTCCAGCGGAGCGCCGGAAAAGGCCCCAAGATGGGATCTCACAGATACAGAAGGTTGCAGCGGTGGAAATAGGGTTTTGGCTCCGTATCTGATGGTTTTGGGGTACGTAGGTATATATAGGAGGAAGAAGTAGGTCGGTGGAGCCACGAGGGTGGAGGGCGCGCCCCCTACCTCGTGGCTTCCTCGTTGGTTGCTTGACGTCCACTCCAAGTCCTCTGGATCACGTTTGTTCTGAAAATCACGTTCCCGAAGATTTCATTTCGTTTGGACTCCGTTTGATATCTTTTTCCTTCGAAACACTGAAATAGGCAAAAAAACAGCAATTTGGGCTGGGCCTCCGGTTAATAGGTTAGTCCCAAAAATAATATAAAAGTGTATAATAAAGCCCATTAAACGTCCAAAACAGAATATATAATAGCATGAAACAATCTAAAATTATAGATACGTTGGAGACGTATCGCCCGACGCCAAGGGGGCGCCACAACTCGGAGGGTCGCCGTCAATGGTGGGGCGCGCCCAAGCGGACTCTCTCCGCCGTGCTCGCGCATATTGAGGGCGGCAACGAGCCGCGGCTGATGTACCCGGCGCCGTCCTTCTCTGTCGCCACCTTCTCTGTCGCCACGGAAGTTCCTGGATGCTCAGGCGCATGGACACGCCGTCCTCGTCGTCCTCTGGTTCCCGCTCCTCCGGGTCGGCGTCGGCGACACTCGTCCCCGTCAAGCCCGAGCCACAAGAGATGCCGCGATGACAACCTCGTCATAAACGAGGGTGGCGGCGTCCCTTCCCCTCCCCGCGGCCACATCCGCCTGGTCAAGCCGAAGAAGGAGCCGACGACGACCGTGGTGAACCAGAAGCATGAGGCCATGGTCGCCGACCTCGAGAGCGGCCTCGCCTGGTCGCGCGCGGACTACGTGGCGCAGGAGATGGAGCGCCAGTGCCATGCTCTGGAAGAAATCGCCGAGCGGCGCCGCGGCCGTGACGAGGGCGGCGTCATCGTGCTCTCCGACAGCGGCGACGAGGTCACTGCTCTGAGTCAGCCGGTCCGCAGCGCCAATCCAGGGCAGGGCTGCAGCCAGGCCACCCCGAAGGACGGGCCGCCGAGCGACGGCGATGACGACGACGGCGGCGATGACTACACCGTCTTCTAGAACCTCCTCGGCACGAACTAGGAGTAGTTTTACGTTTTCATCTATGTAAATTCACCTAAATATCAATGAAATTGCCTATATTTCGTCCAACTTAACTGAATTTCGTCGACTTTGGGCTTTTTAAATTTTTTCTGGCTGATGTTGTTGCGGTCGCGGCTGGGAATCGGTTTCCCCACACCAAAATTACCGCCGGCAATCAGACGCTATTTTTCGCCTAGCCCTTGGGAGGCCGAAGATGCTCTTAGCCTGGTGGGGTGCACGACATTTGTCCCCCAAGCGCTTAACTCGCCGCAACAATCGGGTGAGCTGAGCACGAGCCTTCCTCTTCTAGTACAGTACTCGGGTACCCGTGAATCCGCCCTTTGTTTACGCCGCGGCACGCGCATTAATCACCGCCGTACCAGTGGACGAGACTATGAGCTGTACCTGTGCGCACGTCTCAGCTGCGTGCAAGCGCCCAAGATCCGGCTCGGATGGTTGTGCCGCACTACACCGCTACCGCGTCCATCCAAAATTGTTAGATCCAGGGGGTGGTGTGTATATGTATGTCTCGTGACTTGGTGAGTTGTGGATCGTGGCAAGAGCGTGACCATCTCCCATGCCCCCATTAAAACAGTGGAAAAGGGATACACAACAACCGCTGCAACCATCATTATTATGGCATCTCCAACAGTACCATGTCATTGTTGGTTAGCCATTGCTACATTACCTAAATCCTAAATGAAAGGGTAATAATTCTTACATGCAAGCCAATGCAAAAGCCAAATCCTATGTGAAAGGGTATTCCCTGAGTAATCTATTGTCCTGATCCATTTTCAGTCTCAACTTTAGACAGCTCATTCTGATTTCCCAGGCCAGGCCTTTTGGGGGAGAAGAAAAAGCAAAAGAGATAGTAGTACTATCTCGGACTGGACTGGCGTACCAAAGCAAAGGAGAAAGGGCTCGTCTTTCTTAGAGAGGAAGGGGGGAGGCGCGATGCGGAAGAGATTTCTTCTGTGGCCGCTGCTGCTCGCTGTCTCCGCATCGTCAGCTCTTCTTGGTGTTCTCGCGGCCGACCTTAGCAAAGGTGAGCTTTCTTGCTTCCTCTTTGCTTTCCCTCAAAATTTGTTATTTCTGCTCAATCCTGCTAAATGTAGCATACTGTGAGCTACTTATGTTTTTGCATTCTTACCCAAATCAAGAATCCAGAATCCAGGTTGAGTAATTTTGTGCCTACTCTGCCATCTTGCTTTCCAAGTTTGCTGATGTAATAAGAGGTGGATCTTCCCTTAATTGATAGATTATCTGCCGTCCTTTTTTACCCCTAGCGAAAATTAGGCTAGCTAATTTCTTGGAATACCATTCCGTTTCTAGATTTGCGGAGACAACGTCCCTTTCCTCGCATTTTTTTTGAGGGTGACGTTTGACGGAATGAAGAATTTGATGGAGACACATTTTCACAAGTTTTGGACACCCCCACCCCACCCACGAATTCTATCCATTTGCTCTTGTAATAATATTGATAGCTTCCTTATCCCTCGAAAGTAGTCCATTTACCGCCCCTTCCCGCTCATATGTGCAATTTGGTTTGCTAAATAGTAGTATGTCATTTAAAGATAAATCTGCTCAGGCTAGGAAGGAGGCATGGGAAATTTAAGCAGGAGGAAATGAAACAAGACGTCCAAGCTTTAATTTATTTCTCTACTACTCCCTCCGTCCCATAATATAGGAGCGTTTTTGACACTACACTAATGTAAAAAACGCTCTTATATTATGGGACAGAGGGAGTATATTGTACTTTCATGATTCAATGAACCTCTTGCACCTTTGGTGCAACTCAAATGGTACATTGATTTTACAGTAATTGCTTACTTGATGCTTCCTAGCATTGCTATTCATTGTAGTTCTAAATGCTTGCTTGTTTTCAGAACCTTTTACCATCCGTATAAGCTGTGGGAGTTTCGACGATGTCCACACGGCACCTACCAACACGTTGTGGTACCGAGATTTTGGTTATACTGGTGGCAGGTTTGCAAATGCCACTCGCCCGAGCTTTATTGTACCCCCACTGAAAACTCTTCGATATTTCCCTCTGTCTGATGGCCCTGAAAACTGTTACTACATCAACAATGTTCCCAATGGGCACTACCAAGTCAGGCTTTTCTTTGCCCTTGTGGCTGATCCTAATCTTGATAGTGAGCCAATATTTGATGTTTCTGTTGAGGGCACTCTATTCAGTTCTTTGCTTTCGGGCTGGAGTAGTGATGATGAGAAGACATTTGCGGAAGCCCTGGTTTTTGTTCAACACTCTAGCTTATCAATTTGTTTCCACAGCACCGGTCATGGCGATCCATCGATCCTTTCTATCGAAGTTCTCCAAATAGATGATAATGCCTATAAGTTTGGTTCCCTTTGGGGAAAGGGAACAGTGCTTAGAACTACCAAAAGATTGACATGTGGTTCTGGAAAGCCAGCTTTTGACGAAGACCTAAACGGTATCCACTGGGGTGGTGACAGATTCTGGTTAGGTTTGAAAACTTTATCATCTAGTTCTGATGATCAACCTATATCAACTGAAAATGTTATAGCAGAGACATTGCTTGCACCAAATTTTTATCCTCAAAGTATGTACCAATCAGCTATTGTGGGCACTGATAGGCAGCCGACGTTATCCTTTGAAATGGATGTTACTCCAAACAAGAACTATTCTGTATGGCTTCATTTTGCAGAGATTGATAATGGAATAACTGCAGAAGAGCAAAGGGTATTTGATGTACTTATCAATGGTGACACTGCTTTCAAAGATATTGATATAATCCGCATGACAGGAGAGCGTTTTACTGCGCTTGTTCTGAATAAAACTGTTGCTGTCAGTGGGACAACGCTAAAAATCACCTTGCAGCCTGTTGAAGGGACACATGCCATTGTTAGTGCGATTGAGGTTTTTGATATCATTCCAGCTGAAATGAAGACCTTAACTCAAGAAGGTTGGTGCTTGACACTCTCCAAATTATCTTCCCTTTATTTCAAGCAATAATAAGTTTATGTTAGTAAATATGCTTGTTGCTTGGAAACCTTTTTTTTATTGGTGAACCGTATGAAACAGCCATTTGCAGTCCTTGGTTGACATTCTTGCTATACATAATATGGTTCAGAAAACATCTAGGACATTTTCCATTTCATGGTGTATAATCAATTGATGGTTGACAAAATCTACTTTTCAATAAAGATGCTTTTATTAAACGCGAACAAGTAGGACAGCTTTTCTCTGTCTTCAATTTACAGCTATTCGAATGAGTATCACCAGAGGCCAGAGTTAAGCAACTAGGTTTCTATATTGAGTCTCTCCTTTGCCATGCTCTGTAGTGACTGCTCTGCGGACTTTGAAGGGTTCACTTGGTCTTCCTCTTCGATTTGGCTGGAATGGTGACCCCTGCATTCCTCAGCAGCATCCGTGGAGCGGAGTTGATTGCCAGTTTGACAATACCAAAAGGCAGTGGGTCATTGATGGACTGTATGCTCTCTACCTCATACCACTTTATATCACAAGCATTTGTAGTCTTTTATGATCAGGATGCTAAACTTTCTGCATTGTATTCAGTTTGTTAATTTTGTATGTGTTTAAATACCTGTGGAATTATCCCTAATCTATGCAAATAACACAGTGATGATATGCAGGGACTATCTGCTTATTGATTTGAGGTTGAAAAATCTCCCTGTTGGTTGGGTTTCTGTTACATGAAACTAGACTTGTCCATGTGCAGTCTGACCAGTTTGGTATCAGTCCTACGAGTCCAAAAGTCTGACTCAGCTGCAGCCAAATAGTTTTTGCAAATATGTAGACATAATATGTTATTTAAGATGAATTTTTTTTCATATTACATATAACATAAATAAATTGGAAATAAAGACTTCTGGGTTCGGATCTAGCGTGTACAAGCCATGCATTATCATGCCTGGCCTGGGTCATGAAAACAGTACACAAGTACTAGTGCATTGGTATGCTTTACATGGGCAAGATTAAAGATGCAATGTGAATTGCCAACCTCACCATCAACAAAGGGCTTATAAGACCAATGATCAGAGACAAAGATTGTACCTAGGTGCACTAGTCATCAACTAACAGCCCTAGTTTTCAATGAACTAACACAAATGACATCACTTACAAAATTCCATGTATATTGTGAAGGCTGTGGTAACTGGTAAGCTTAATGGAAGTTGTAGCACCTATTTTTTGTAGAATACTAAATATAAGAGCTTCATCATGTGTTTTGGGAGTCAACAATTTATTGTCCATCTGATATTCCATTGGGCTTGCTAGTGAAATTTCAGGTCTTACTTTCTTGAGAAATGCAAAAGCAACATGACACATGTTGATGCACATCAAAATATCAGGGCTTCAATTGAGAGGTTTGGGGGTTTTGATCATGGGAAAATTGCTCTCATTATTATTTGAACCCACTTCACTCCCATGGCAGCATGGTGCACGTAGCTCCCTCTCGTGCAGGGTCCGGGGAAGGATCCGACCACTTTGGGTCTTTTCTATGCAGCCTTTCTCTGCATTTTTGCAAGAGGCTGTTTCCAAAACTCGAACCCGTGACCTCATGGTCACAAGGCAACAGCTTCACCGCTGCGCCAAGGCTCCCCTTCACTTCACTCACATAGCGTTCTCGGAAAATGAGTTTGCTAAAATAACCCTACTTAATCGCATCACTATGCTCTGTCTTACCTTCCCTTAGTCTTTCCTCTCCCCTCCCTCCCTTCCCCCCTGCCATGTAGGAAATGTGCAAGGGCAAGGCTGTCTTAAACCCTTTGCTTTCTCCTCACCACTGAAAAGTAGTCCAGATGAAGCCAAGAAGAAGTCCGAAGCCAACCTCCATTGACGTGATGGCTCATGCTGCTGATCCTGTGCCTGACCTTCTCTTCTTCTCCCATGGTGATGCGGTCTGTGGTCGTGATGTTGATGTTGTCGAAAGGCAATAATGGCTGGCATGATCTTGTCGGCATATGGCTCCTTCTCTGCTTCACATTGAGCCTGTATCTTGTTAAAATATGTGCTGAATATTAGCTGTACGAGTTGTGCTCCAGTTCGACTTGTAATGAGCAGAGGGTTAGGTGTTTTAGTCGAATACGTGTAACCCGGGCCTATTATATAAAGGCACCATGGGGTAGCCAAATATACTAGACATAAGCTGGTAGGCTAGATAGAGATCACATGAGGGACGGTTCGGCACAAGTGGTAGGGATGGCCGGACCGGCCATGACGAGTGGTCTGAGACCTATCTGATGGCCTCAGCGGGCTTGTCGTTGACTGTATCATGTGATTTGGTACATGGAGAGGAGCGCCCATAGTCATGCCCTAGAGATGTAGCCATGTTGGTGAACCTCGTTAACAAATCTCGGTGTTGTGCTCGTGCTTTTGTGATTGCTTTTCCTCGACAAATTGACGCGCGCCTCAGATTATTCTAATAAGTTGTATGAGCGCAAGGTTTTGATAAGGTCACAAGTCGATCTAGAGTATGAATCGCGCTTGGTGCGAACACGACGTGTGGAAGAAACAATTATTGAAGCTGATACTGGTCGGTTGGAGGATTTCTTCCATGGAAGTTGTCAGGTTGCGCTGGACTACATCGAGAAAAGAAGCAATTGAAAGCAATAGATTGGAAGGCAGTAGCACGTGCAATGGCGGCAACGTGTTCTAGATCAATCTCGGCGTGATTAGGTCGGGTCACGTGCAACAACGGGAGTCATCAGGATCTTAGAGTTGACAAGCGTTGTCGGCAACAGGAGTCCTGAGCGGTTCCGGCAGTGCAACACATAAGCAACATGCTACATGGGCCAAGGCGGAGCTCATGAATAATGGTTCAAATCCAAGGTACATGGAGGTTCGCGCATGGTGGCTTCAAGATGGCGGGGACATATTCGCCAAGGTATAGTGGAAAATATGTGTCGAATATTAGGTGTACGAGTTGTGCTACAGTTGGACTTATAATTTGCGGAGGGTTAGGTATTTGAGTCGAACACTTGTAACCCGGGCCTATTATATAAAGGCACCATGGAATAGCCAAAATAGACTAGACATAAACTGGTAGGCGAGACAAAGATCACGAGAGGGACGGTCTGGCACCCATTACAGGGGTGGCCGGGGACCTGTCTGATGGCCTCGGCCGGCTTGTCGTGGACTGTATCATGTGATTTGGTACATGGGGAGGAGCGCCCATAGTCATGCCCTGGGGATGTAGCCATGTTGCTGAACCTTGTTAACAAATCTCGATGTTGTGCTCCTACTTGTGTGATTGCTTGTCCTCGACGGATTGATGCGCGCTCGAATTATTCTAACATATATTGGGATCATTTATGCAAATACTGCAGAGCATATTGTGCTAGAGGTGGCAAACCGTGGCATGCGCTGGTGAGCGGAATTCGTGCCAGAGGTGGCAAATCGTGGCACGCACCGGTGAGCGCGGGTGTAACGCCGCGGCCATAGCCATCGGTTCCCGGCCATTATGCCTGGCGGGATCTAGACTAGCCCCACAGACCAACACTAGTGTTTCCTGCGCACTTTATCCTCAGTAGTGCGCACAGCGCACCCGAGATCAACTTCCTAGTCGGTCACTCATCGTCAAATCGCTCGAAGCCAAGCACGCTTAACTTTGATGTTCCTTGCGAATGTGCTCCCAGAAAAGAAGGAATTCCTTGTTGATATGAGTAGTCTATCATTGCTATTAAGCCAGGATGTCACATACACCCCCACTCAAAGGAACCGACGTCCTTGTCGGCCCACCAGGAACGTTCTCCATTTGCACACGTCTATGCGCGCCAGTGCCAACATCCACATGTGACCATTTCGTGTGCCATAGCTGGCCACACGCACCATGTACATGTCTGAGCCACTGACCAACACATGTCTGTGTAACAGCGAGGGTCGGCTCTGATACCATTTATAACGCCCCAGACATAGCCACCGGTTCCCGACCATTATGCCTGGTGGGTTCTAGACTGGCCCCACAAACCAACACAAGTCTTTCATGCGCACTTTGTCCTCACTTGTGTGCACCTTGGATAACTTCCCAGTATGCTTAACTTTGAGGTTCCTTGCGAATGGGCTACTGGAAAAGAAGGAACTCCTTGTTGATATCAGTAGTCACAGCGGGCCTCGACTTACTCGGATGTCACAGCGGGCGTCGGCTTACTATGAGGTTCCAATTGACATTTCAGCAGTCTATCATTCCTATTAAGCCAGGATCTCACAGCGGGCTTCGGCTTCCTCGGATGTCTTGATAGGCCCTGACAACAGGGGTGAACCTACATAGTGTTGAGTGGGTGCCTAGGCCCCACTCAATTTTTGAAATTTCAATAGGAATTGCTTATTCTAAAAGAACTTTTTGAAATTTTTCAAATTTGTACAATAAACGCCCCGCTCCAGTGATTTACCCCCACTCCACAAAATTTCTAGATCCACCCTTGCCTGACAAGCTTCAGTGCTGGATCAGCATCCTGGGAAACCTCGTGCTGGCCACTGTATACCTTGTGCATATGGTGGACACTCTCACGCCTTGGATGAGCCCTTCTGGGAGCAGCAGGGATGTCATCAGCAAGAAAATCATTCTCATAGTGGAGGAGCCCTGGTAACCCAGACACCGCCGACTATACGCTCTAGTCTATGGCTTTAAGCTCGCTGACAACATTTCACAAAGCACCGAGGTCATGTCCTCTACTACTCTACACATAACACCTCACAGTAATGTCTTCAGCTGACCAATAAGATGTGCTACATGCTTGGTAGGGATAAGCTCCTTTTGTGTGTTGTTAATATACAATGACCGTTACAGATCAGAGCTTCGTCACACTTCACAGGTTGGAGTTTTCTAAATTGGGGGTACTAAAGGTTGAAGAAGAGCATTAGATGTGCATCCCACAGACCCAAAGGGCAGTGGGGAAAGGGAGTGAGGTAGAGGAGATTTAGAAGACTGCAGATGGAGCATATGTGTGATTATGTGGTGGTATTCTAGGAGTGCTCTGAGAGCGAAGTGGATTTAAACTTTAAAATAGTTTTATGAGAGCATTTTTCCCTCCAATTATTTGTTGTTACCTTGTTTTAGGCCTTAACAGCACCTTTTGCGTTCTTATATTCATTACAATTTCATTAATCGCCCATTAATAAGTTATTGTTACTGCAAGTATTTGAACTACTCCTTGAACATGCAGAGGTCTTGACAACCAAGGCTTGAGAGGAGTTATACCTAGTGATGTATCTAAGCTACAACACCTGCAAAGCATGTAAGTTTGTTTCACAACCCCAATATGAATGCATGAGTGCATGATCATTTTAGTTCTTAATATGAATTGAAATGTCATGGTTACCATTATGCTTTGCTATATCTTGTAGTACTGAAAACCCGTAACACCATTAGCTACATTTACTGTTGATGGATGCATTTTCATAAACCCGTGCAACCAAGGTTTTTGAGTCGCTGAGTCAAGTCAAGTCACCATGCCTCCGGTTCAGCGATTAGCCGGACCTAGTCGGTGATTAGTCGCCACTAATTGCCCAAGTCGCTATCCTGCACCTTCTCGGTGATTAGTCGGCATCTAGTCGGTGACTGGTCCGCGACTCAAAAACCTTGTGTGCAACATGAAGGATCACTGGAAATGGACTGAAGTATCTAGAAACAACTTTGTAGTTGTTCAATCAGATACAAAAGGGCTGTTCAAAGATCTGATTGCCTGGGTTCCATGCCTGATCCACAGAAATCAGCTATGCTGGAACAATTGCAACCATTTTATTTGAGTAATACAAGCCCTTGTTCCCGGCAAACAAAAAGTATAGTCTTCTGAAATATATGTTGCTATTTTTGAGCTGGTGGCGACTAGTTAATTCCTAATTACTTCATAGATGTGTTTGAATTTTGCACAAAAAAATGTAAGTACTGCTCATAACAAAATTTAACTATAAATTGAATCTTTGGGACAATTCTCGAGTGACATATGCTGAAAGTCAAAGTCTGTTCAAGCTTTGCATTACATGATTCATGCGGTATTCATACTCAAAATTCCCAATGCTGCAAACAGGCCAATTTCCATTGGCAGAATTAAATGGACTATGGACGTGATTATGTAATCAGGAGCAAATCAATATTGTCAATGATCCTAAATTTGAGGATATCACTTAACGAAGTCTAAATGAAACTACCTGCCTTTCTTACTGTCTTAAGAAAGTACTGGCACTATGATTTTGGCCTGACAAAGATAAACTTTCGTTTGATCAAACAGAAACTTCAGCGGTAATAGTATAAAGGGCAATATTCCATTGTCTTTGGGTACCATCCCAGGGCTACGAGTACTGTAAGTCTCTGCAACACCAGTATTGGGAAGTCCCAGTTTTTCATTTAATCCTTATTACGTAATCATATTTGTAGAGATCTGTCATTCAATGAACTCAATGGTTCTATTCCGGAGAGCCTTGGCCAACTGACGTCTTTACAGACACTGTGAGGACATCAATTGCACATTTTTTTCTTCTGTTTGGGACTTACTTCGTGCTTCTTCCCCCTTAACTAGAGATACTTTCTCTTAATGCAGGAACCTAAATGGCAATGATCTTTCAGGAAGGGTTCCAGCCAGCCTGGGAGGAAGACCTCTACACCGAGTTAGATTCAAGTAAGAACCCACAGCATTTATTACTACAGATAGTTTGCATTCCAGTTACTCCTTTCTCCACATATATAGGAGCATAAACCCCAATCTAGATGCACATTTGAGTTCCTGTTTGTCTTAATATTACTTGAACGTTTGGGAGGCTTACAAACTGTTGAAATGACAGCTTTACGGACAATGCTGGGCTGTGTGGAATTCCTGGTTTACGTGAGTGTGGCCCTCATTTATCAGTCGCTGCAAAGATCGGCATGGCTTTCGGGGTACTTGTAGCTTTTCTGTTTCTAGTTGTATTTGCGGCATGCTGGTGGAAAAGGAGGCAAAACATTATCCGTGGTCAGAAATTAGCTGCAGGTAAGAAGCTGTAATAAACCATTTAAATCTGAATGCAGAGTATACAAATTTGTTTGATATAATGGACTAAGTTTTTTCCCCTCCCGTTTTGCAGCAAGGGAAGCTCCCTATGCTAAATCAAGGACCCAGTTTACACGGGATGTGCAAATGGGCAAGCACCACCGCCCGCATGAGACGAGCCCACGGGGTGGCAACAATGAAAGCTCGCCACATTTGCTTTCCTAGTTACTTGCCGCGATTGGTAACGCTATTTCGGTTGTGCGTTCTCTCTGGCATGCTGAGTTAATGCTGCTGTCAGCTTGAGTTGTAAAACAACTGTACATACTAGGTCAGGATGGTGTATATACTCCCTTTTTTCCTCCAAATGTTCAGTGAGGGAGTATTGTCAACTGGGAAATGATCCAGATCATCCTATTTCTAGTTGATAGAACAATTCTATACTAGCTTCATTATCTTTTGTTACGTATATGCAGAACCAAAACTATAAACAGACATTACCCCCCAGTAGCATAAGTCTATTGCATGCCTTACATAACACCCATTGTAATGATCTGTGGATCTCACCAGGACGTTGCTTATTTTCATAGTTCACAGAGGAAGCAAACATTCCAGTCACAGAAAGCAGCCAGACCACCATGGTTGGCCACTGCGGATCACCGCGCCGTGCCTGGGATGTTAACCCACTCCAGGTGCAGGATGATCTCGCCGGTGTCGGTGTTCCTCAGCTTGAGGACAATGTTCTGAGAGACCTTGTCGTCTTTCCATCTGATGTGGCTCTCGGTGGAGAAGCAGTTGTCCTTGTCAGGGTGGATCGTCTTCATCACGGTGTCGTCAGGGACGTGGCTGAGGTCCTTGTTGGCGATCTCGACGAAGTCGAGGATGCTGAACTCTGCATCGCCCATGCTGTCATCCTTGGTGAAAGTATCATGGTCAAAGACTTCCTGTAATAATAATGGAAGCACAACCCCAAAGGTTGGTTTCAGGAACAAGAGATCGATAGGAGATGTTCATCGGAGTAGAGAGTATTGGCGGTGAGTTTCTGAAATCCTGATTGGGATGGAGATGTTGATCGAACTTACAATCTTAACCGGGAGCGTCCAGTTTGTGATGGACAGGGTGAGCTCCTCGTTCCATTCCGGGTTGGTGAATTTATATTTGATACCGGACTTCACTTTCTGCACATGATTACATCTCGGTTTTAGATTTAGCACTCGATCAGCCCAGGCCCAGGCCCAGGCCCAGTGATGATCGGACAGGAAGGAAAGTACCTGCTGTCCGAGGCGGATGACGACGTAGGGGTCGCTGCTGTGGGCGAGGGGGTCGCAGATGGCCAGGTTCACCCCGCTGACCACCTTCACCTTGAGCAGCCCAAGCAGGCGCTCCATGGATCGATCGAGGAGCCGCGGAGAAGAAGAAGATCGATCGTCGTGGACGTTTCTTGACGCGAGTGGGGGAAACACGGGGAGTCGTTAAAATTAGCGGCCTGACGGGGAGCGGCGTTCCATCCAACTACGAACGCCCTATATTTCTGAACTGCTCATATCCATCGATCCCATCTCCGTTGTTTTTAGGAGAACAAGTGCCACATTTATATATTAATAAATTCATATTAATATGGCCAGAAACTATTTGGCGCGTGGTGATGGTCAAAAGGGTCACGTGGACCAGTCAACAGAGTGCGCCGGGTCCACTGTCATTGGCTGCTAGCTTTTTTTTAGGGGAAGTCATTGGCTGCTAGCTTTTTTTTGAGGGAAAGAGTCATTTTTTTTGCGATGGAGAGGGAAAGAGTCATTGGCTGCTAGCTAAAACACCTAAAGGTCTAAAAATGGCCACGGCTAAACCTCAGTGATCCTAGCCACTACGAATGGTTGAGATTTTGACATTATGTATTTAATTGTAGCAAGACAAATTAAAATTTGATTATGATGTAGTTATCAGGGAAAAGTTAGCTTCTCTGCAAAACAACCACATTCATTCTTTTGTTATACCTTGCATGTAGATGTAGGTCTGTTATATCATACCTAGTGTGACTTGCATACATTCAACGTATTGACCCTTGTGGTTGTAATTTATCATGTTGCAGATATTTATACGTCGAATAAGTGATACTCCCTCCGTTCCATAATATAGTGTATATAGATTTTTTTAAAAGTCAAGCTTTACAAACTTTGACCAAATTTATAGAGAAAACTGTTTATAACTACAATGTAGAATATATACAATATGAAAGTATGTCTTGTGATGTATCTAATAACATGTATTTGGTAGTCTAGAATTATATGTTTTTTTCTATAAACTTGGTCAAAGTTTGTAAAGTTTGACTTTTTAAAAAATCTACAAGCACTATTTTATGGAACAGAGGGACGTCTATATTCAACTTTTGTCAGTGGCGTTGATGGACTCTATGAAGATTTTATTTACTTTTCCGCTATAATTTGTTTGTATGCTAGCTTTCAGCTCTGTAGGTATGTAATATTTAGATTCTAGATCTGCGATGTGTGTGGCTGATGACAGGCGCAGCCGACGTCAGCAGCACCGTGAAGTAAACGCCGTTGCCTCAACCGCCCCCGAGTTCATGCACTGGTCTGAGAGGCCTATCAGTTGGAGCCGTGCAGACCAACCGGAGGTGATGCCTTCTCCGGGTTCTTATGCCTTGGTGTTGGATGCCACCCTTGCAACGGAGAGGCGAGCTGCTCGTTTCTCCCAGATCTCAATAGATGGCGGTAGCAGCATCAACATCCTTTACCGCGACACCATGGAGAAGTTGTGCATCAAAGAGAAGCAGCTCCAGCCCAATCGTACTGTCTTCCATGGCATTGTGCCCGGCCTTTCCTGCTCACCAATCGGCAAGATTAAGATAGATGTGCTCTTCGGAGACAAAGTTCACTTCCGCCGTGAGGCGATTTGGTTTGAGGTGGTCGATCTGGAGAGCCCCTATCATGTGCTCCTAGGCCGGTCAGCTCTAGCCAAGCTCATGGCGGTGCCCCATTATGCCTACCTCAAGATGAATATGCCGGGAACCAAGGGCATTATCACGATAGCCGGGGACTACGAGAAGTCGGCCGCCTGTGCCGCGGCCAGCAGCAGGCTGGCCGAGTCCCTTGTGGTTGCTGCTGAGAAGAAGCTCCTGGACCGGGTGGTGGCCATGGCCAGCAAGCAGCCGGACCTGTCACCAGAGCCCAAAGAGTCAGAGACCCAGGGCTCCTTCCAGCCGGCCAAAGAAACAAAGAAGATCCCCCTGGACCCCGAGCACTCGGAGAGGCACGCTATCATAGGTACCAACCTTGATAGCAAATAAGAAAGCGAGCTCGTCGATTTCCTCCGTGAGATTCGAGACATCTTCGCATGGTATCCCAAAGACATGCCGGGTGTTCCGACGGATTTCGCCAAGCACAAGCTACATGTCAGAGCAGATGCCAAACCAGTCAAACAACCCCTCCGCCGACTGTCGGAAGAGAAGAGAAGAATCGTTGGTGAAGAGATAGCCCGACTTTTGGCAGCCGGCTTCATTATGGAAGTGTTTTTTCCAGAGTGGCTTGCCAACCCAATCCTTGTACTGAAGAAAAACAACAAGTGACGCATGTGTATTGACTATACCAGCCTCAACAAAGCCTGCCCCAAGGATCCGTTTGCTTTGCCTCGGATTGACCAAGTGATAGACTCCACAGCCGAATGCGAGCTGTTGAGTTTTTTGGATGCCTACTCAGGGTACCATCAGATCAAGTTGAACCCGGCAGACCGCCTGAAGACCGCCTTCATCACACCATTCAGAGCCTTCTGCTACCTGACCATGACATTCGGCTTGAGAAATGCCGGTGCCACGTTTCAGCGTTGCATGCAGAAGTGCCTCCTACAGCAACTCGGCAGAAATGTCCACGTCTATGTAGACGATATTGTGGTGAAGACAGAGAAGCGCGGTACCCTCTTGGAATATCTCAAGGAAACTTTTGAAAATCTGCGCCGGTAGATCAAGCTCAACCCAGAGAAATGTGTCTTTGGAGTACCAGCCAGCCAGCTCCTTGGCTTCCTGGTCTCAGAGCGCGGCATTGAGTGCAACCCTGTGAAGATCAAAGCCATTGAGAGGATGGAGAGACCCACCCGACTGCGAGACATCCAGAAGTTTACCGGCTGCTTGGCATCCATCAGCCGCTTCATCAGTCGGGTGGGCGAGAAGGCTCTTCCCCTGTACTAGCTCATGAAGAAAATCACTAACTTCGAGTGGAACGACAAGGCGGACGAGGCCTTCCTCCAGCTCAAGAAGATGTTGACCACGCCGCATGTTCTGGCCGCTCCGACTGCTAAGGAGCCCATGCTCCTCTACATCACCGCCACCAGCCGGGTGGTCAGCACAGTCATGGTGGTAGTACACCAAGAAGACGGCAAGGCACTGCCGGTCCAGAGGCCTATGTATTACTTGAGCGAGGTGCTGTCAGCCTCCAAGCAGAACTACCCCCACTACCAGAAGATGTGCTACGGCGTGCACTTTGCCACCAGGAAGCTCAAGCCATACTTTCAAGAGCACCCAATCACGGTTGTCTGGACTGCCCCGCTTGCCGAGATCATAGGCAGCAGCGATGCATCAGGCCGGGTGGCCAAATGGGCCATCGAGTTGGCCCCTTACACCATCTTCTACCAGCCACGCACCGCCATCAAGTCCCAAGCATTGGCCGACTTCCTTGTCGACTGGGCCGAGACCCAGTACCTGCCGCCAGCTCCGGACTCCACTCATTAGCGAATGCACTTTGATGGCTCGAAGATGTGCACCGGCTTGGGAGCCGGCGTTGTTCTCACCTCTGCCAAGGGTGACAAGCTCAGATACACATTGCAAATCCACTTTGTCGCCTCCAACAACGTGGCCGAGTACGAGGCACTAGTACACGGACTCCGGCTGGCCAAAGAGATCGGCATCCGCCGGATCCTGTGCTATGGCGACTCAGACTTGGTGGTCCAACAGTCGTCTGGCGACTGGGACGCCAAGGATGCAAATATGGCGAGTTACCATTTCCTCGTCCAGCAACTCAGCGGATATTTTGAAGGGCACGAGCTCCTTCACGTGCCACAGAACGACAACGAGCAAGCTGATGCCCTGGCACGGATTGGCTCCACCCGTCAAGCAATACCAGCTGCCATTTCCCTTTAGTGCCTCTGCAAGCCGTTGATCAAGCTTTCTCCAGAATCCGAGTCCATCTTCGTGCCGGCTGCTCCCGAAGCAGTCGAATCCGACTTGGGGGTTGCAGCAGCCGGCCTGGGGACTTCGGCAGGCGGCACGGGGACTGTAGCAGTCGCACCCGACCCGGGGACTTCACAACCCGGCCCGGGGGCTGCAGCAGTCGGCCCGAGGACTTCACCAAGCGGCTCGGGGACTGCAGCAGTCGCACCCGGCCCAGGGGCTGCAGCAGTCGGCCCAGGAACTCCAACAACGCAGCAAGCGCCGGCCGGCTCCTACCCGCCGCCTCCCAACCCAACCGCCCTAGTCCAAGTGGCCGTGATAACAGTAGATGAAGTCACACCACCATCATGGGCACAACCCATCCTCAAATTCCTGGTAAACAGAGAGCTGCCAGCTGATGAAATCTCGGCCTGGCAAGTACAGCGCCGAGCAGGAGCGTACACGATAGTAAACAAAGAGCTTGTCAGACGCAGCGTGACTGGGGTCTTCTAGCGCTGCGTAGAACCAGAGAAGGGCCAAGCAATCCTCAAAGATATCCACCAAGGCGAGTGCGGCCACCATGCGGCCTCCAGGTCCCTTGTCGCCAAAGCTTTCCGCCATGGTTTCTTCTGGCCGACTGCTTTGGAGGACGCCAAGGATTTGGTCAAGCGTTGCAAGGGGTGCCAGAAATTCAGCTCCAAGCAACATCTGCCGGCTTCCGCACTCAAGACCATCCCCCTCACTTGGCCCTTTGCCGTGTGGGGGCTGGACATGGTGGGACCATTCAAAACAGCACGCGGCGGCATGACCCATCTGCTTGTCGCCGTGGACAAATTCACCAAGTGGATTGAAGCAAAGCCAATCAAGAAGTTGAACGCTCCGACTGTTGTGACCTTCATCGCAGATATCACCGTTCGGTACGGTGTACCACACAGTATCATCACCGACAATGGCACAAACTTTGCCAAAGGCACCTTGGCCCGTTTCTGCACGACGCAGGGCATCGACTGGACTTAGCGTCCGTTGCCCATCCGCAGTCAAACGGCCAGGTCGAGCGAGCAAACAGCCACATCTTGTCCGGCATCAAGCCCCGACTGGTCGAGCCACTGGAGCGCTCGGCCGGCTGCTAGATCGACAAGCTGCCGGCCGTCCTCTGGAGCCTCCGCACCACTCCGAACAAGTCAACCGGCTTCACTCCATTCTTTCTCGTGTACGGTGCCAAGGCCGTCATCCCAACTGACATTGAGTTTGACTCACCTTGCGTCACCATGTACACGGAGGCGAAGGCAAAGGAAGAACGAGAAGACGACGTCGATCTGCTGGAAGAGGACCAGCTGTTGGCACTCAGCCGGTCTGCCATCTACCAGCAGAGCCTGTGCCGCTACCACAGTCCGAAGATCAAGCCAAGATCCTTCCAAGAGGGAGACCTTGTGCTCTGGCTGATCCAGCGAACAGCCGGCCAGCACAAGCTCTCGGCCCCTTCGGAAGGCCCCTTCGTCATCAGCAAAGCTTTCGGCAATGATTCCTACTACCTCATCGACGCACAGAAGCCCAGAGCATGCAAGAGAGACGACTTGGGCAAGGAATCGGAGCGTCCATGGAATGCAAATCTCCTCCGAAGATTTTACAGTTGATGCAGCATGTACCACGCTACCTTTTGTATTAAGCGCTAAGACATCAGGTCCCTCGAAGAGCACTCGGGGGCTACCCTTTTTATCTATATGATAAGTTCTATGCCTATAAATGTGTTATTCTATTCTTCTGCCTGGCACTGGGTTCGACCAGTCGGCCCGGGGGCTTGCCGCCTTGTACTATATCAGTGCTACCTACAGTCGGACAAGTAATGTGCCGGCATCTAAGCCCTCTCTTGCCATAAGCCGCAGCTCGCAGAGCGACTGTCCGGCTGGCAAGAGTCAAAGGCAGGAAAGGGTGCCCACATGAAAATGGCTAAGGACCAAAGCACTCACATAGGACAAGCCGGCTCCTCGCCTCACCGATCGACTGCCGAGCAGCCGGCCGGCCGGCTTCTCACTTAACTTGCTACGTTCTAAACGGCCAAAGTACTTGTCTTCCCAAACGGCTAAGTACTTGACCCAGCCACGAACCGCAGAGCGGCCGTGTGGCTGGCAAGGCAGCATCCAAGGGAAGACGGCAAAGGAAAAAAAGCCAAAAGAGCAGAAAGCAAGACAAGTTAGAACCCGACAAAGTTAATTTACATAGCAAAAGGCCCTCGGCCAGCATTCAACAGAGTTTGAATACACCCCCAACGGGTGGAACTACGCAAATTTAACAAGTTTGTTCGAGCAACTACAAAAGCAGGAAAAGTTAAAACTGGCCGCCTAGGCTAGAGGAGCAGCAGGCGGGTCCGGCAGGTTAGTGGAGTCCGCGGCGCCGGCTGGTGGAGTGGTCAGTTGGCGAGTCTCGGCTTGGTCGCCTTCGGCAGCAGTCGACGCACTCGCACGCGGCTCGTTGCTCGAGGCATGATCGAGCTGAGGTTGGCCATCCGCTCCATCCTCCGGCGTGTCGTCTTCACCATCCTCGCCCTCCTCGTCCTCGCCTTCGTCGCTGGAGGCGATTTCCTCCATCGAGTCCTCGTCGTCGTTCGGGTTCAGTCCGAACCAGTTCGGCGGCGCCTCGACGCCCTCCTCGTCCAGCTCGGGGAGGAAGACACTGGTATCGGTGTACTCAGTGATCGCCGCCGCACGTTGAGTGAGTGCAGGCCCCACCGCCGCCAACTCTTCGCGGCCCTCCAGGCGGAACATGGCCAACCGGGCTAGGTCCAGCCCAGGATACCACGCCTTGACGAATTCCAAGGCTCTCTGGGTGCCTACTCGAGCGGAGGAACCCTTCCAAGCCTCGAGGCGGCCGATTGCCACCTCTAACCAGTCGGCGGTCCGACTGGGGGTGCGTGGAGCCTGGACGTCTGGCCAGAGGGCGGAAGTCAGCTGGGACCCAGCGCACTAAAGGCAGCGGAGCATACAGTGAGCCGGCTGTAGGCGCGCCCTGGCGGCCAGAAGTTGCTCGTTCATGTTTTGGGGCGCGTTGGGCGGGATCTCCACCCCTTCACTCTTGCGCTCGTCGTGGCGAGCCTCGATGGCCCGGCTGGCGGCGACGGCGTGTCCAGGAAAGAAGTCTGCGCAAAGAAGAACAAAGATCAGAAGTCGGAAGCCGACTCTTGAGACAATCGGCGGCCATTCCAAAGAAAAAGAAGTTTACCGTCGATCATGTCCTCAATCTCGCTGTAGCCAGCGGTGAGGACTGCCTCCTTCTCGACCTAGTTCGAGCGCTGAGTCTCGAACTCG
This sequence comes from Triticum aestivum, assembly GCF_018294505.1. Lineage (NCBI taxonomy): Eukaryota > Viridiplantae > Streptophyta > Magnoliopsida > Poales > Poaceae > Triticum > Triticum aestivum. The sequence continues at coordinate 209,412,130 of NC_057799.1, forward strand.
GCCGCGAGGGAGTCTTCCGCCTCCTTGAGCTTCTTGAGCTCCGCCTTGTGCTGGTCCGCCTGGTCCACCAACTCCTTGACCAGGAGGTCACGCTCCTGCGCCGCCTTGCTGCACTCCTCCTCCTTGGCGTGCAGTGCGGTTTGGGCTTTGCCCAGGCGCCGCTGCAGGTCAGCGTTGGCTCCTGCAAAGACAAGAAACAGAAGAAAATCAATAAGTTGACCAAAAAGAAAAGTAGTTGCCGGGAGATCCGGCCCGACTGCTCAGTAGTCGGCCCGAATCTCGGGGGCTACACCCCGCGGGTGCGTTGTCGCGCCCCCGCAAGAGAGAAAGGACAGAGGCTTACTCTGGCTGTCGGACAAGTCGGCAGTCCGCTTCGCCAACTCCTGGACCTGGGAGTTGTAGGCGGCCGCGCGGATATTGTGGTAATCCTGCAACGAAGACAACAAGAGAAAAGGAAAAGTCAGCACTCGGAACTTGCCTTTAAGTTCCGAGCCGCCTGCTCAGTAGTCGGCCCGAAACTCGGGGGCTACACTCAGTGGGTGCGCTGGCGCGCGCCCACAGAAGATTACAAGGATCAAAAACAAAGCAAAGAAGCATACCCAGATGGCTGCTCGCGTCGACGGGAATGCCTTCGTGTACTGCTGGAGGGCGGTGCCTTGGGCCTAAAGCTGGGCCTGAACGTCCTGAGCAGCCTTGTTCAGCACGCTCGTCCCGCCCCCAGGCGTCCACTCTGGCGGACGGTGCTGGTGGCCTCTACATCTGGGGCCGACGAGCTTGCGGCCTCGATCTCCTGCGGCTGTGGCGCTGAAGCCGCATTCGCCGCACGCCGGCGCGCCGGAGCACGGACCATGGGGGTCGCCCCCATCACCCGCTTGTCGCCGACCGGTGGCGCCAGCGGCACGTCAGGACTACTGCCTGGGGCCTCGGCAGTCGGTGCTTGCGGGGGCACCTCCGCCCCCAAGATAATGATGTCGCCCCTCCCCTCTCCATGACCAGCTGGTCGTTGCCGGCTCCTCCAGTCGGTGCCGGGACCTCGGGCATGGGTGGCGCGGCGCGCAGGGGGATGATGAGTTGCGGAGTCCAGCCGCGTGCGGCCTCCTCCGCTCGTGCCTTGGCGGCCACGTCCGCTTGGGCCTTGGTCGCGGCGTCGGCTTGGGCCTTGGCGACCGCGTCCGCCTCCTCCTGCGCCGCCTTTGTTGGGGATCGTAGCAGAAATTTAAAATTTTCTACATATCACCAAGATCAATCTATGGAGTCATCTAGCAACGAGAGAGAGGGGAGTGCATCTACATACCCTTGTAGATCGCGCGCGAAAGCGTTCAAGAGAACGGGGTTGATGGAGTCGTACTCGTCGTGATCCAAATCACCGATGATCCTAGCGCCGAACGGACGGCACCTCCGCATTCAACACACGTACGAAGCGGGGACGTCTCCTCCTTCTTGATCCAGCAAGGGGGGAGGAGAAGTTGATGGAGATCCAGCAGCACGACGGCGTGGTGGTGGAAGTAGCGGGATCCCGGCAGGGCTTCGCCAAGCGCAAGCGGGGAGGAAGAGGTGTCACGGGAGGGAGGGAGGCGCCAGGGCTTGGGGTGCTGCTCCCATGCGCCTCCCCACTATATATAGGGGTGGAGGGGGCTGGTTTCTTGCCCTCCAAGTCCATTGGGGTGTTGGCAAAGTTGGGGGAAAGAAATCCCATCATTTCCCTTCCCCACCGATTGTTATCCCTCTTTTTTAGGGATCTTGATCTTATCCCTTCGGGATATGATCTTATTCCTTCTAAGGTGGGATCTTGGTGCGCCTTGACCAGGGGTGTGGGGCCTTGCCCCCACTACCCACGTTCATGTGGGTCCCCCCATGCAGGTGGGCCCCACTTCAGAACCTTCTAGAACCTTCCCGGTACAATACCGAAAAATCCCGAACATTTTCCGGTGGCCAAAATAGGACTTCCCATATATAAATCTTTACCTCCGGACCATTCTGGAACTCCTCGTGACGTCCGAGATCTCATCCAGGACTCCGAACAACTTTCGGTTAACCGCATACTAATATCTCTACAACTCTAGCGTCACCGAACCTTAAGTGTGTAGACCCTACGGGTTCGGGAGACATGCAGACAGACCGAGACGACTCTCCGGTCAATAACCAACAGTGGGATCTGGATACCCATGTTGGCTCCCACATGTTTCACGATGATCTCATCGGATGAACCACGATGTCGAGGATTCAATCAACCCCGTATACAATTCCCTTTGTCAATCGGTACGTTACTTGCCCGAGATTCGATCGTCGGTATCCCAATACCTTGTTCAATCTCGTTACCGGCAAGTCACTTTACTCGTACCGTAATGCATGACCCCGTGACCAAACACTTGGTCACATTGAGCTCATTTTGATGATGCATTACCGAGTGGGCCCAGGGATACCTCTCCGTCATACGGAGTGACAAATCCCAGTCTCGATTTGTGCCAACCCAACAGACACTTTCGGAGATACCCGTAGTGCACCTTTATAGCCACCCAGTTATGTTGTGACGTTTGGCACACCCAAAGCACTCCTATGGTATCCGGGAGTTGCACAATCTCATGGTCTAAGGAAATGATACTTGACATTTGGAAAAGCTCTAGCAAACGAACTACACGATCTTGTGCTATGCTTAGGATTGGGTCTTGTCCATCACATCATTCTCCTAATGATGTGATCCCGTTATCAATGACATCCAATGTCCATGGTCAGGAAACCATGACTATCTATTGATCAACGAGCTAGTCAACTAGAGGCTCACTAGGGACATGTTGTGGTCTATGTATTCACACATGTATTACGATTTCCGGATAACACAATTATAGCATGAACAATAGACAATTATCATGAACAAGGAAATATAATAATAACCATTTTATTATTGCCTCTAGGGCATATTTCCAACAGTCTCCCACTTGCACTAGAGTCAATAATCTAGTTACATTGTGATGAATCGAAAACCCATAGAGTTCTGGTGTTGATCATGTTTTGCTCTAGGGAGAGGTTTAGTCAACGGATCTGCTACATTCAGGTCTGTATGTACTTTACAAATACCTATGTCTCCATTTTGAACATTTTCACGAATGGAGTTGAAGCGACGCTTGATATGCCTGGTCTTCCTGTGAAACCTAGGCTCCTTGGCAAGGGCAATAGCTCCAGTATTGTCACAGAAGAGAGTCATCGGGCCCAACGCATTGGGAATAACTCCTAGGTCGGTAATGAACTCTTTCACCCAGATTGCTTCTTGTGCTGCCTCTGAGGCCGCCATGTATTCCGCTTCACATGTAGATCCCGCCACAACGCTTTGCTTGCAACTGCACCAGCTTACTGCCCCACCATTTAAAATATACACGTATCCGCTTTGTGACTTAGAGTCATCCAGATCTGTGTCGAAGCTAGCATCGACGTAACCCTTTACGACGAGCTCTTCGTCACCTCCATAAACGAGAAACATATCCTTAGTCCTCTTCAGGTACTTCAGGATATTCTTGACCGCTGTCCGGTGTTCCATGCCGGGATTACTTTGGTACCTTCCTACCAAACTTACGACAAGGTTTACATCAGGTCTGGTACACAGCATGGCATACATAATAGACCCTATGGCCGAGGCATAGGGGACGACACTCATCTTTTCTCTATCTTCTGCCGTGGTCGGGCATTGAGCCGTGCTCAATTGCACACCTTGCAATACAGGCAAGAACCCCTTCTTGGACTGATCCATATTGAACTTCTTCAATATCTTGTCAAGGTACGTACTTTGTGAAAGACCAATGAGGCGTCTTGATCTATCTCTATAGATCTTGATGCCTAATATATAAGCAGCTTCTCCAAGGTCCTTCATTGAAAAACACTTGTTCAAGTAGGCCTTTATGCTTCCCAAGAATTCTATATCATTTCCCATCAACAGTATGTCATCCACATATAATATGAGAAATGCTACAGAGCTCCCACTCACTTTCTTGTAAACACATGCTTCTCCATAAGTCTGTGTAAACCCAAACGCTTTGATCATCTCATCAAATCGAATGTTCCAACTCCGAGATGCTTGCACCAGCCCATAGATGGAGCGCTGGAGCTTGCATACCTTGTTAGTATTCTTAGGATCGACAAAACCTTCCGACTGCATCATATACAATTCTTCCTTAAGAAAGCCGTTAAGGAATGCCGTTTTGACGTCCATTTGCCATATCTCATAATCATAGTATGCGGCAATTGCTAACATGATTCGGACGGACTTCAGCTTCGCTACGGGTGAGAAAGTCTCATCGTAGTCAACCCCTTGAACTTGTCGATAACCCTTAGCGACAAGTCGAGCTTTATAGATGGTAACATTACCATCCACGTCCGTCTTCTTCTTAAAGATCCATTTGTTTTCTATCGCTCTCCGATCATCGGGCAAGTCTGTCAAAGTCCACACTTTGTTTTCATACATGGATCCTATCTCGGATTGCATGGCTTCAAGCCATTTGTTGGAATTTGGGCCCGCCATTGCTTCTTCATAGTTCGAAGGTTCACCGTTGTCTAACAACATGATTTCCAGGACAGGGTTGCCATACCACTCTGGTGTGGAACGTGTCCTCGTGGACCTACGAAGTTCAGTAGTAACTTGATCCGAAGTACCTTGATCATCATCACTAGCTTCCTCTCTAGTCAGTGCAGGCACCAGAGGAACATCTTCCTGAGCTGCGCTACTTTCCGGTTCAAGAGGTAGTACTTCATCAAGTTCCACTTTCCTCCCACTTACTTCTTTCGAGAGAAACTCTTTCTCTAGAAAGGACCCGTTCTTGGCAACAAAGATCTTGCCTTCGGATCTGAGGTAGAAGGTATACCCAATGGTTTCCTTAGGGTATCCTATGAAGACGCATTTTTCCGACTTGGGTTCGAGCTTTTCAGGTTGAAGTTTCTTGACATAAGCAGCGCATCCTCAAACTTTTAGAAATGACAGCTTAGGTTTCTTCCCAAACCATAATTCATACGGTGTCGTCTCAACGGATTTCTACGGAGCCCTATTTAAAGTGAATGCGGCAGTCTCTAAAGCATAGCCCCAAAATGAGAGCGGTAGATCGGTAAGAGACATCATAGATCGCACCATATCCAATAGAGTGTGATTACGACGTTCGGACACACCATTTCGCTAAGGTGTTCCAGGCGGCGTGAGTTGTGAAACTATTCCACATTTCCTTAAGTGTGTGCCAAATTTGTGACTCAAATATTCCCCTCCACGATCTGATCGTAAGAACTTTATTTTCCTGTCACGTTGATTCTCAACCTCACTCTGAAATTCCTTGAACTTTTCAAAGGTCTCAGACTTGTGTTTCATTAGGTAGACATACCCATATCTACTCAAGTCATCAGTGAGAGTGAGAACATAACGATAGCCACCGCGAGCCTCAACACTCATTGGACCGCACACATCAGTATGTATGATTTCCAATAAGTTGGTTGCTCGCTCCATTGTTCCGGAGAACGGAGTCTTGGTCATCTTACCCATGAGACATGGTTCGCACGTGTCAAATGATTCGTAATCAAGAGACTCCAAAAGTCCATCTGCATGGAGCTTCTTCATGCGTTTGACACCAATGTGACCAAGACGGCAGTGCCACAAGTATGTGGGACTATCATTATCAACCTTACATCTTTTGGTATTCACACTATGAATATGTGTAACACTACGTTCGAGATTCATTAAGAATAAACCATTAACCAGCGGGGCATGACCATGAAACATATCTCTCATATAAATAGAACAACCATTATTCTCGGATTTAAATGAGTAGCCATCTCGAATTAAACGAGATCCTGATACAATGTTCATGCTCAAAGCTGACACTAAATAACAATTATTGAGGTTTAAAACTAATCCCGTAGGTAAATGTAGAGGTAGCGTGCCGACGGCGATCACATCGACCTTGGAACCATTCCCGACGCGCATCGTCACCTCGTCCTTTGCCAGTCTCCGTTTATTCCGCAGCTCCTGCTTTGAGTTACAAATATGAGCAACCGCACCGGTATCAAATACCCAGGAGCTACTACGAGTGCTGGTAAGGTACACATCAATAACATGTATATCACATATACCTTTGGTGTTGCCGGCCTTCTTGTCCGCTAAGTACTTGGGGCAGTTCTGCTTCCAGTGACCACTTCCCTTGCAATAAAAGCACTCAGTCTCAGGCTTGGGTCCATTCTTTGGCTTCTTCCCGGCAACTGGCTTACCGGGCGCGGCAACTCCCTTGCCGTCCTTCTTGAAGTTCTTCTTACCCTTGCCTTTCTTGAACTTAGTGGTTTTATTCACCATCAACACTTGATGTTCCTTTTTGATCTCCACCTCCGCTGATTTCAGCATTGAATATACCTCAGGAATGGTCTTTTCCATCCCCTGCATATTGAAGTTCATCACAAAGCTCTTGTAGCTCGGTGGAAGCGACTGAAGGATTCTGTCAATGACCGCGTCATCCGGGAGATTAACTCCCAGCTGAGTCAAGCGGTTGTGTAACCCAGACATTTTGAGTATGTGCTCACTGACAGAACTATTTTCCTCCATCTTACAACTGAAGAACTTGTCGGAGACTTCATATCTCTCGACCCGGGCATGAGCTTGGAAAACCATTTTCAGCTCTTCGAACATCTCATATGCTCCGTGTTGCTCAAAACGCTTTTGGAGCCCCGGTTCTAAGCTGTAAAGCATGCCGCACTGAACGAGGGAGTAATCATCAGCACGCTGCTGCCAAGCGTTCATAACGTCTTGGTTCTCTGGGATGGGTGCGTCACCTAGCGGTGCTTCTAGGACATAATCTTTCTTGGCAGCTATGAGGATGATCCTCAGGTTCCGGACCCAGTCCGTATAGTTGCTGCCATCATCTTTCAGCTTGGTTTTCTCTAGGAACGCGTTGAAGTTGAGGGCAACATTAGCGTGGGCCATTTGATCTACAAGACATATTGTAAAGATTTTAGACTAAGTTCATGATAATTAAGTTCATCTAATCAAATTATTCAATGAACTCCCACTCAGATAGACATCCCTCTAGTCATCTAAGTGAAACATGATCCGAGTCAACTAGGCCGTGTCCGATCATCACGTGAGACGGACTAGTCAACATCGGTGAACATCTTCATGTTGATCGTATCTTCTATACGACTCATGCTCGACCTTTCGGTCTTCCGTGTTCCGAGGCCATGTCTGTACATGCTAGGCTCGTCAAGTCAACCTAAGTGTATTGCGTGTGTAAATCTGGCTTACACCCGTTGTATTCGAACGTTAGAATCTATCACACCCGATCATCACGTGGTGCTTCGAAACAACGAACCTTCGCAACGGTGCACAGTTAGGGGGAACACTTTCTTGAAATTATTGCGAGGGATCATCTTATTTAAGCTACCGTCGTTCTAAGCAAATAAGATGTAAAACATGATAAACATCACATGCAATCAAATAGTGACATGATATGGCCAGTATCATATTGCTCCTTTGATCTCCATCTTCGGGGCGCCATGATCATCTTCGTCACCGGCATGACACCATGATCTCCATCATCGTGTCTTCATGAAGTTGTCACGCCAACGATTACTTCTACTTCTATGGCTAACGTGTTTAGCAATAAAGTAAAGTAATTTACATGGCGTTATTCAATGACACGCAGGTCATACAAAAAATAAAGACAACTCCTATGGCTCCTGCCGGTTGTCATACTCATCGACATGCAAGTCGTGATTCCTATTACAAGAACATGATCAATCTCATACATCACATATATTTCATTCATCACATCCTTTTGGCCATATCACATCACAAGGCATATGCTGCAAAAACAAGTTAGACGTCCTCTAATTGTTGTTGCATGTTTTTACGTGGCTTCTATAGGTTTCTAGCAAGAACGTTTCTTACCTACGTAAAACCACAATGTGATATGCCAACTTCTATTTACCCTTCATAAGGACCCTTTTCATCGAATCCGATTCGACTAAAGTGGGAGAGACAGACACCCGCTAGCCACCTTATGCAACTAGTGCATGTCAGTCGGTGGAACCTGTCTCACGTAAGCGTACGTGTAAGGTCGGTCCGGGCCGCTTCATCCCACGATGCCGCCGAAACAAGATAAGACTAGTAGTGGCAAGAAAATTGACAACATCTACGCCCACAACAAGTTTGTGTTCTACTCGTGCATAGAAACTACGCATAGACCTAGCTCATGATGCCACTGTTGGGGATCGTAGCAGAAATTTAAAATTTTCTACGTATCACCAAGATCAATCTATGGAGTCATCTAGCAACGAGAGAGAGGGGAGTGCATCTACATACCCTTGTAGATCGCGCGCGGAAGCGTTCAAGAGAACGGGGTTGATGGAGTCGTACTCGTCGTGATCCAAATCACCGATGATCCTAGCGCCGAACGGACGGCACCTCCGCGTTCAACACACGTACGGAGCGGGGACGTCTCCTCCTTCTTGATCCAGCAAGGGGGGAGGAGAAGTTGATGGAGATCCAGCAGCACGACGGCGTGGTGGTGGAAGTAGCGGGATCCCGGCAGGGCTTTGCCAAGCGCAAGCGGGGAGGAAGAGGTGTCACGGGAGGGAGGGAGGCGCCAGGGCTTGGGGTGCTGCTCCCATGCGCCTCCCCACTATATATAGGGGTGGAGGGGGCTGGTTTCTTGCCCTCCAAGTCCATTGGGGCGTTGGCAAAGGTGGGGGAAAGAAATCCCATCATTTCCCTTCCCCACCGATTGTTATCCCCCTTTTTTAGGGATCTTGATCTTATCCCTTCGGGATATGATCTTATTCCTTCTAAGGTGGGATCTTGGTGCGCCTTGACCAGGGGTGTGGGGCCTTGCCCCCACTACCCACGTTCATGTGGGTCCCCCCATGCAGGTGGGCCCCACTTTGGAACCTTCTAGAACCTTCCCGGTACAATACCGAAAAATCCCGAACATTTTCCGGTGGCCAAAATAGGACTTCCCATATATAAATCTTTACCTCCGGACCATTCCGGAACTCCTCGTGACGTCCGGGATCTCATCCGGGACTCCGAACAACTTTCGGTTAACCGCATACTAATATCTCTACAACTCTAGCGTCACCGAACCTTAAGTGTGTAGACCCTACGGGTTCGGGAGACATGCAGACATGACCGAGACGACTCTCCGGTCAATAACCAACAGCGGGATCTGGATACCCATGTTGGCTCCCACATGTTCCACGATGATCTCATCGGATGAACCACGATGTCGAGGATTCAATCAATCCCGTATACAATTCCCTTTGTCAATCGGTACGTTACTTGCCCGAGATTCGATCGTCGGTATCCCAATACCTTGTTCAATCTCGTTACCGGCAAGTCACTTTACTCGTACCGTAATGCATGATCCCGTGACCAAACACTTGGTCACATTGAGCTCATTATGATGATGCATTACCGAGTGGGCCCAGAGATACCTCTCCGTCATACGGAGTGACAAATCCCAGTCTCGATTCGTGCCAACCCAACAGACACTTTCGGAGATACCCGTAGTGCACCTTTATAGCCACCCAGTTACGTTGTGACGTTTGGCACACCCAAAGCACTCCTATGGTATCCGGGAGTTGCACAATCTCATGGTCTAAGGAAATGATACTTGACATTTGGAAAAGCTCTAGCAAACGAACTACACGATCTTGTGCTATGCTTAGGATTGGGTCTTGTCCATCACATCATTCTCCTAATGATGTGATCCCGTTACCAATGACATCCAATGTCCATAGTCAGGAAACCATGACTATCTGTTGATCAACGAGCTAGTCAACTAGAGGCTCACTAGGGACATGTTGTGGTCTATGTATTCACACATGTATTACGATTTCCGGATAACACAATTATAGCATGAACAATAGACAATTATCATGAACAAGGAAATATAATAATAACCATTTTATTATTGCCTCTAGGGCATATTTCCAACAGCCTTGGCCGCCTCCCTCTGCCGCTCCGCCTCCTGCCGCTCCTCGCGCACCTCCCGCGCGTTCTTCTCTGTCGCCTCCTGGAGGTCGGCGAGCGGGTCTATGCGGCGGGTGTTGGCGGAGCCCTCCGCTGCCCCGATCACGGAAGCAGAGGTCGACCGCTCAAGAGAGAGCGGGGCCCTGTTCAAGCAAGACAAGAGAAAACTCAGACAGAGTTTGCAAGAAAGAAGAAAAGAAAGCACAAGAGAAACGAAGCACTTACGCAGACACCGTCGGGGGCTGCTTCGGGGCCCTCTGGAACTGGACCGCCTTCGTGGCGGCCTCCTGCTGCCTGGTCACGGCGACCATGTTCCCGGGCTTCTTCGGCCGGCTACCGGACTACGGTGGGCCGGCTCGACGCTTCTGCGTGCCGCCTGGTGCAGTCGGGGCGGCTGAGGAGCCCACGCCCGTCTTGTCGGCGCCGGGCGGGCGGCGCGGCTCGGCCTCCTCCTCATCGTCGTCCGGCCAGTCCTTGACGCCGCCTCCTCCGCCACCACCACCTGTGGCGTCGTCCTCCTCCATGGCGGCCGTCCCCAAGTCGGGGTCGTCCACGTCACTCACTGACCGGTCCGGCAGGTACTCATGACCCTGCTCCAGGGCGTCGGCTGCCGGCTAGGATGTGAGGATCTGCATCGTGACCGACTGATCAGGCGGCAAAGCAGAACCCGGCAAACAAAGAGAAAAAAGAGTTAAGGACTCACCGCGGGCGGCGGGTCTGCGCGGGAGTACGACCGCTTGCCGAACTGCCACTCTCCCTCCGAGAGTTTGCAGTTCGAGATGTAGTTCACCAGCCGGGCCACCTCCGTGTCCGGCATCTCCTTGGTGCACATCCGGCGCGGGTCTTGATGCCCGCTCATCCGACTGATCATGTGAGGCCAGCCTTGAAGAGGGAGCACTCGGTGCACCACAAAGGCGGTCAGCAAGTCCGAGGCCTTGAGGCCCTCCAACTCCGTCATCACCTTGAGGCGGGCGATGGTGGCAATGGAGGCGGCCGACAACGTCCTTGGCTTGAAAGTCCGGTTGGTGCGGGGCTCAGCCGGCGGGCCGGCTGTATAAGCCGGCAGGTTGACGAAGTCGTGCGTCAGGTGGACGTTCTTGATGTAGAAGTAAGATGTTTGCCACAGCTTGACCGACTGTGACAAGTTGATGACCGGGAAGCAGTTCCCGTCGCCCGGACGCCACACCGCGACGAAGGCTCCGCACTGAGCCGCCTCCTTCTTGGCGGCGGTGCCGAGCTTGGTGTAGAAGAACTCCCCCCAGAGCTCGAGGGTGGGGAGAACGCCGAGGTAACCCTCGCAGAGAGTAACAAAGGCGGACAACAGCACCACCGTGTTTCGTGTGAGGTGGTGCGGCTGGAGTCGATAGAACTGAAGGAAGGAGCGGAAGAAGCCGCTTGCCGGCAGGCCGAAGCCGCGAAGGAAATGCGACCAGAAGACGACGCGTTCGCCGTCCTCCGGCGCTGGCGAGATCTCTGTTTCGGGCGAAGGACGTACCCATACGTAGTTCTCGTCGGGCAGCCGCCGCGTCTGGCGGAGGAAGGCGAGGTGATCCTCGTGGACGTTGGAGCCGTCCCAAGCGCCGGCCTGTTCGCGCGCCATGAGAGCTTGGGCCCGACGGAGGCGCGGCGCGGCGACGAACGAGCGAGCCCGCGGTGGAGCAGCAACGCCGCGGGAGGAGAATCTCGGCGACGATGAGCTGCGGCAGTGTGTCGGCAAGAGGCAGGGACGCTGCCGCGGCGAAGAGAGGAAGGAAGGAAATGACGAAGGGAGAGGAGGGCGCGCGTGCGTTTGCCGCCCCCTCCTCCCCCTACTTATAGCCCTAGGCGGCGGAGCCGAGGGGGCGAGAACATGGGGGGACGTGGGATTAACTGCGCCCATGACCCCACGCCCCTGCATTTACCGTGCAGTAACGATGTGTAGTTAATGCGCCACGGAATCCTAACTGTTCGCCTCGGCCGCAGCGGATCCGCGCGCTCGCCGAGGCACGGTAGTGGTGGGCCCCAGCCTGCAGCGACGTCCCGTCGCGCGCGTTGGCTGGCAGGCTGGCCCGACTGGCTGACGCCGCGTGGCGTGCGGGCAACGGGCGGCAAGCCTGGTGCCCGGCTGGCGTGCCACCTGGATCCCGCTGCGACGTTTCGAAATCACCAGGCGGCCTGCCTGGTCGCACCCAACTCCCACCAGTCGGCGCTCCGGAAGATGGACGAAGCAAAGCAACCAGAACCCTCGGAGTAGGAAGCTGCTGAGGCTCCTCGCCTCTTTCAGCCGCGGCGCCCCACCAGCTTCGGGGACTACTGTCGGAGTAAATGACCACGGGTAGCCTCATAAGCCTCCCGCGGTATTTCAAGACATCGGGGCCGGCTACGCCCCTCAAGCCTCAAAGAGGAAGAGCCGCCTTCTCGGAGCTGGCTGGTCCAAGCGGCCGGTTGCCAGAAGGCGGCAACCCCCTGATGGCGGCCACGAGGTGGGCCGGCTCCTAGCAGGCGGCCCCCTCTGCTCCCTTGAAGTTAGCACCCACATAATCACGACGAGACGGGGCGTGGCTACAGTGTAGCCTGCCACCCCCGAATCCAGGGTGGAGCGTGGCCACAGTGCAGCGTACTGGACGGACATCCCTCGCCCGGCGCGGCACTGTTGCCACGCAGCCCGTGACATCACCCATGACAGAGGAGGCCATGCTCCCACTACGGGCTATCGGTACAGCCCACAGGCGGCAGCCCTACTTGCCAGTGAGAACCCAGAAGGCGGCAGGCCCTGACCAGTCAACGAGGGGGAGGCCGACTCCCCACCAGGCGGCCCTCCCCCTCCCTCAAAGTCCGTGCGCCATTAACCAGAAGAGACAGGGGATGGCTACAGTGAACGCCCACCAGGCGGCGGCACTGTAGCCACGCTCTCCCCGACCAAGCATGCATCATAAGTGGCGCGGCCACAGTATTAAGCAGTCGGTAGGACCCGCGAGCGGCGGGCACGGCCTGTCGATGACGTACGAGACAGCCGGCGGGACCCACCCGGCGGCGGGCCCCAGCGGCCGGCAGAGAAGTCGGCGACCATAGACACTGACAGCCGGGTCCTACACCCGGCCGGATTACCGTTTGTACCCCTGGGGGTAGGCCTATATAAACCCCCCCAGGGCACCCATGCAAAGGGTTCAGCCTCATAGAGACCACACACACACCCATAGAGAGAGCGAAGCTAGGGCTAGCCTTGTTCTTCTTCCTCCTCTAGAGAAACAGCTCAAGGAGCAAGCTTGTAGCCACCATTGTTGGTTTAGTGATCATGCGGAGACCCCGCAGAGCAGGACTAGGGGTGTTGTCTCCTAGGAGAGCCCCGGACCTGGGTAAAGTTCGCCGGCGTGCGTGTCTACGCCTCATCCCGTTTCCTGGCACCGACGACGTCTTACTCTCCCTCACCATGATAAGCCATCCTTTGGCATATGTCGCACGACACCCCCGACAAGGAGGCCGGCCAAGGTGTGGCGCGCCAAGGGGGGAGTCCTACTTGGACTCCCGGTCCAAGTAGGATTCGCCCCCCCTTTCCTATTCCAAGAAGGAGAAGGGGGAAAGAGAAGGAGGAGAAGAAGGAAAGGGGGGCCGCCCCCAACCCTAGTCCAATTCGGTTTGGGCTTGGGGGGGCGCCTCCACCTGGCCGCCTGCCTCCTCTCTCCTCAAGGGCCCATGAAGGCCCATTAACCCCCCGGGGGGTTCCGGTAACCCCCCGGTACTCCGGAAAATGTCCGAACCTTTCCGAAACTATTCCGGTGTCCAAACATAACCTTCCAATATATCAATCTTTATGTCTCGACCATTTCGAAACTCCTCATCATGTACGTGATCTCATCCGGGACTCTGAACAAACTTCGGTACATCAAATCACATAACTCATAATACAAATCGTCATCGAACATTAAGCGTGCGGACCCTACGGGTTCGAGAACTATGTAGACATGACCGAGACACATCTCCGGTCAATAACCAATAGTGGAACCTGGATGCTCATGTTGGCTCCTACATATTCTACGAAGATCTTTATCGGTCAAACCGCATAACAACATACGTTGTTCCCTTTGTCATCGGTATGTTACTTGCCCGAGATTCGGTCGTTGGTATCATCATACCTAGTTCAATCTCATTACCGGCAAGTCTCTTTACTCGTTCCATAATGCATCATCCCGCAACTAACTATTAGTCACATTGTTTGCAAGGCTTATAGTGATGAGCATTACCGAGAGGGCCCAGAGATACCTCTCCGATGCACGGAATGACAAATCCTAATCTCGATCTATGCCAACTCAACAAACACCTTCGGAGACACCTGTAGAGCATCTTTATAACCACCCAGTTACGTTGTGACGTTTGATAGCACACAAGGTGTTCCTCCGGTATTCGAGAGTTGCATAATCTCATAGTCAGAGGAACATGTATAAGTCATGATGAAAGCATTAGCAATAAAACTAAACGATCATTTGTGCTAAGCTAACGGATGGGTCTTGTCCATCACATCATTCTCTAATGATGTGATCCCGTTCATCAAATGACAACACATGTCTATGGTCAGGAAACTTAACCATCTTTGATTAACGAGCTAGTCTAGTAGAGGCATACTAGGGACACTCTGTTTTTCTATGTATTCACACATGTACTAAGTTTCCGGTTAATACAATTCTAGCATGAATAATAAACATTTATCATGATATAAGGAAGTATAAATAACAACTTTATTATTGCCTCTAGGGCATATTTCCTTCACTTCTGACTCTATCATGACTCATAAATCAAAATAAAAAAATGCAACAGCTGTTCTTCTGACTCTATTTATCGAGTTCCCAAGCTATTTCCATTCAATTTCATATGAAAAGTCGATTCCACAAGAAATATTTAGATTGGAGAATTTCATAGCCACAATACAATGCAGTAATAGGAGTGCAATTTCAGTGAAATATTTGTCGTTTGAGTTGGTCCTTCCAACGATAATGAACATCATTGTTCTTCCATTTTTTTATTAACTTCATTTCTACTTAATGCAACATCCAATCATTTTTCAAAATATGCCTGATTCAAATTTCATCATATGCTTCTATCATCTTTGATTTATAACTTTGTTTTCTATAAAAATGGGTAGGCGCGGCAACGCGCGTCTTCATGTTCTAGTAGATTTTAGTTGTTGGGGAGAGCTATGCGTCGGCCGAATGATAACTTCCGGTTATCCCCTGGCTCCTCCATCATCAGATCAGCCGCGATCCAATGGCCCACAGTGCATCATTCTTCTAGCTTCACAACATCGGTCATGTTTCAAACACATCACAAAGTTGCAATTTACCCCACACATCTCCCCTTCGCAAAAGCAGCATCACATATTGACCATGTTTTAGAAACATTAGTGAAGTTGCAATTCGGCAAGCTCGCAGACCCTTCTCAGCAACATCAGTGATGTTTTAGAAATGACGGTGAAGTTGCAATTTGGCAAGCTCGCAACATCCACACCTTCGCAACACGGGCGCCTCCGCAACACAGGCGATGTTTCAGAAACGACGGTGACGTTGCAATCCGCCGGGCTCATGGCACCAGCACCTCCTGCACTAGGCGCTCCCTTCGTGGAACCACAAGCAACGTCGCTGTCCGGTTCAAAGCAGCCACTCAACGCCCTCAGAACATCCTCACTCGTAGCCGGCCATTCATCGCACCAGCTCACAACATCCCCCAGCATTTGCAGCAATGGTATAGAGAGAGAAAGTTACGCACGGGGGACATGTGTCGCATGCGCTACACGTCTAGCAGCGGGGCTCTAACAGAGCTGAGTATGAGATGGGTTGCTCCGCAATGTATGAGTAAAGATTGATCAGAAGATCGTGGAGGCAGCCGACGCACGCGTATGATCAGCCGGGTGAACGCAAGCGTTTCCCTTATCCGTTTGTGTTGTTTTTGGTTGTTCTTAGTTTTTGGTTGCTCTGCGAGCCCACCAAACGATGTATTCAGTTGAACCAAACACCCGATCCCTATAAAATACAAAATTCTTAATTGTACTGTTTTCAGGTGAAAATTTATGTAAACTAATTAGTACCACCAATCTTTCAATTTAAGCTGTGAATTCTTAAATTACACCTCAGTGTAACCACAAACGGTGTCTCTTATTTGTTCAGCTTGAAGCACAAACTTCAAAACCACAGTACTACAAATACAGTGCATACATCAAGCTGAAATCAATAACACACACACAGCACATACACTGCAAACCACAACATCCACAAATTGCTAACACATCTGATACCAGGAACAGGAACCCATAGCTGCAGCTTCATCAAACCAGGTTGCAATAACATTCAGTCGGGCGCAACTTACAGGGTAACACCAGGGACGTGAACCCATTCCAGCTGTAGCACGACAGAGCCACTGTCAACATTCTTCAGCTTCAGAATCAAGTCTTGGACGACCTTGCCATTCTTCCACGATACGTGGCTCTCACCGCCAAGGTAGTTTGTGCCAACCGGGTAGATCGTCTTGATCCTGGTTCCATCAGAGGCATGCTTTAGATCCAGCTTTGCAGCGTCATAGGTATCAGTTACGTTGAACTCAGCCACTCCCATGCTGTCATCCGCTGTGAATTTGTCCTCATCAAAAACCTCCTGCATGATGTTTTTGCCAGGTGGATATATAAGTGTTCATTTAATATCTTCACCAACCATCTGTGGATCTATGGTGTAAAAGGCCCCCTATCTTTTACTG